>NW_019947002.1:0-17507 GCF_002910315.2 Salvelinus sp. IW2-2015 | reverse complement strand
TTACTGTTTCTAGATCTATACTGTTCTAGATCTATACGTGTAACAGATCTATACTGTAACAGATCTATACTTGTTCGAGATAATAATGTAACAGATCTATTACTGTTCTAATCTATACTGTAAACAGATCTATACTGTAAACAGATCTATACTGTTCTAGATATATTAATGTAAAAACAGATCTATACTGTTCTAGATCTATACTGTAACAGATCATACGTGTTCTAGATCTTACTGTAACAGATTCTATACTGTTCTAGATATATAATGTAACAGATCTATACTGTTTCTAGACTTACCTGTTCTAGATATATAGTACTGTAAGAATCAATCTGACGTAACAGATCTCATACTGTAACAGATCTATTACTGTTCTAGATCTATACTGTAACAGATCTATACTTGTTCTAGATCTATACTGTAACAGATCTATACTGTTCTAGATACTAACATCGTAAAGATCTGTAAACAGGTCTATCAAGGTGTAAAGTATCAGTACCTGTATGATTGTATGTTGTGAGACTGTCAGTTAGTTTTTTAATCCTGTCATCCTCAGTCCTGTGTCCTCCAGCGCACCAGACAAACCCGCCTCCTCAGCGTTCTACAACTGGTCCCAAAAGGGTTTCCCACACTACGAAGGCGTCCACGGGCACAGCGGAACCCCTTGGCAACGGAACAACCTCGGGAAGGTTCCGACCAGTTGTGTCTGACCAAGCGGGATCGCCTGTCTCGTAAAACAACAGGTGACACCCTCCAGAGCCGCAGCGGGGCTCAGTCGCCAATGGTGAAGGTTCTCCAGGTGTGACATCAAGCGGCTCGCTTTGGGCCACCGCCACTTTCATGGCGCCGGTATCCAGCGTGGCCAGATCCCGGAGTTCGCGCCTTGTCCCCGGGAAAAAGCAGGCCCGACAGCGAATCGCTTGAGCCAAAGGTCCGGCACTCCCTGAGCCGTCGCCTCCCCCTGTGGCTGCAGAGTAGAATAGAACAGATTAGAGTAGAATAGAGCAGAGTAGAGTAGAGCAGAGTAGAGTAGAACAGATTAGAGCAGAACAGATTAGAGTAGAGTCCAGTAGAATAGAGCAGAGTAGAGTAGAATAGAGCAGAGTAGAGTAGAGTAGAATATAATAGAGCAGAGTAGAATAGAGCAGAGTAGCGTAGAGTAGAATATAATAGAGCAGAGTAGAATAGAGCAGAGTAGAGTAGAGTAGAATATAATAGACAGGGTAGAATAGAGTAGAATAGAGCAGAGTAGAGTAGAATATAATAGAGCAGAGTAGAGTAGAATATAGTAGAGTAATGAAGAATAGAGTAGAGCAGAGTATAGTAGAATAAAGCAGAGTAGAGTAGAACAGAGTAGAGTAGAATAGAGCAGAATAGAGTAGAACATGTTAGAGTAGAATAGAATAGAGCAGAGTAGAGTAGAACAGAGTATAGTAGAATAAAGCAGAGTAGAGTAGAACAGAGTAGAGTAGAATAGAGCAGAATAGAGTAGAATAGATTAGGAGATAGAAAGAGCAGAGTAGAGTAGAGTAGAACAGAATAGGAGCAGAGCGTAGAGTAGAATGAATAGAGCAGAACAGAGTAGTGTAGAATAGAATAGAATAGAGCAGAGCAGAGCAGAGTAGGTAGAGTAGAATATAATAGAGTACAGCATAGTACTGTAGAACATAGCAGAGTACAACAGAGTAGCGCAGAGAATAGCAGTGTAGAGTAGAATATAATAGAGCAGAGGCAGAGTAAGAGCAGAGCGCGTGTAGAGTAGAGCAGTGTAGAGTAGAATATAAATAGAGCCGAGCAGAGCAGAGCAGAGTAGAGTAGAATATATTAGAGTAGAATAGAAAAGAGCAGAGTAGAATATAATAGAGCAGAGCAGAGCAGAGAAGGTACCAACCAACCAGATAAAGTGTGACGTTGAGGTCGGGCACAGTGACTAGACAAGGTACTGTGAAGTGAGTGGAGGATCTTGTTATAAAGATGGTCTCCAGGTCACCGTTGCTTCCTCTGTTTCTCCTGAGGAAAGGCTGCTCCAGATCTGGAGGAAAGGAGACAAGGAAGTCAGAGGACAATGACAGAGATAATATAATATACAATATACACGTTTAGAATGAAGACAAGCAGTCGATCGTGATCGTTTGTGTTACCGCTTAGCTGGAACATAAGTCATTTCATACAACCCTTGGGGATTAATAAAATACAATCTAATTGTGTCTAATCTCATCTCATCTCACCAACTCTCTGTGTATAAATCACCCCTGGCATATAACAGCCTCTAGGGCTCCTGCAGAGTGTCATTCTAAAGTATATAATATTGCAATCCAGTAATTTGCTTCTAGCACCACAGATAGAACAATGAGCCAGATGTTCCACACCAGATGTATAAATGTGAAGCATCCGGTTGGCGTTTCCTCTCACGACCAAATATGGTGCTGAGCGGAAACCCAGTGGCCGGCAGTGGGAGAAGATGGAGCGAGATGGATTTTGACCGACATTCTGATCATTTTCTCCTTGATGAAACATTTAATCTCAATACTGTTTTCTGTTCTCAAAACTAGAATCTGTGGGCCTCCCGGGTGGCGCAGTGGTCTAAGTTACTGCATCGCAGTGCTAGCTGTGCCACCAGAGACTCTGCGTTCGAGCCCAGGCTCTGTCGCAGCCGGCCGCGAACGGGATATCCATGGGGCGACGCAGAATTGGCCCAGCGTCGTCTGGGTTAGGGAGGGTTTAGCCGGCAGGAATATCCTTGTCTCATCACGCACTAGCGACTCCTGTGGCGGGCCGGGCGCAGTGCGCGCTAACCAGGTCGCTAGGTGTACGGTGTTTCCTCCGACACATTGGTGCGGCTGGCTTCCGGGTTGGAGGCGCGCTGTGTTAAGAAGCAGTGCGGCTTGGCTGGGTTGTGTTTCGGAGGACGCATGGCTCTCGACCTTCATCTCTCCCGAGTCCGTACGGGAGTTGTAGCGATGAGACAAGACAGTAACTACTAACAATTGGATAACATGAAAAAGGGGGTTAAAGAAACTTCTAGAATCTGTTACAAACAGAGTGGACAACGATTTGTAGACTTTACCCTTTGGTTATGTATTTAAAAAATGCGTGCAAGGGCAAAATTGAATTATTGCACACCCGCACTTCACAGAGTAGGCGTTCCCTAATGTAAATATACAAATACAAATCTCGCTAGCTCGGGCTTGGCTCTGCACACCTCCCGGATTTAGCTTGTTCTGTCCACTATGATTCATTTGCTCCTGTTGGAAAAGACAGGCTGTGGTTTATCTTGGGTTATTTACAAAAAAAATCTTTGCTAGCACTACTTATCGAGGCAATAGAACAGCTCAAACAATAACAGTTAGAAACCACAGGATCCTGATTATCTTCATTAAAACAGCAAGATAGTTTCAGCTCAACCAATAACAGTTAGAAACCACAGGATCCTGATTGTCTTCATTAAAACAGCAAGATAGTTTCAGCTCAGGATATCGGTCTGATAGGTGAACGTACTGTATCTCTGATGTGTTGCGCTGATGTGTGTGATGTATGTGATTTTTACTGCATGGGTCCTCAGCTAGACTTCACAGACATTTCTGTCACCAATTTGCATTGTCTGCATCCAAAACGGCAC
The DNA here is from genome assembly GCF_002910315.2 of Salvelinus sp. IW2-2015. NCBI lineage: Eukaryota > Metazoa > Chordata > Actinopteri > Salmoniformes > Salmonidae > Salvelinus > Salvelinus sp. IW2-2015. Next base: position 13,888 of record NW_019947002.1, on the reverse strand, counting down.
CCTATTTGAGGCCTATGGGCCCTGGTCAAATTGAAGTGCACTATAGGAACTAGGGTGGATAGCTGTCGCTTTACGGCCTCCTGAGCAATTCTTCTACTTTCTGTGGGGGTCCCGCTGATCTCACATTTTTTTGTACATAATGTTTCCTCCATTTCCTATGACCGAAAAAAGCTTCTGGACATCAGAACAGCAATAATCCCTAACCTCCATTCTGATTAAGATTTCAACTTAAAACCAGTAGGGGGCACAGGACATACTGCACACCCCGGACCAGGCCCTAATCCCAAAGACTCGGAAAAGGAAGAGATGGCGTAAGAGAGGCCGACGTGCGGGCACCCCGACGAAAGTACGTCGGCGAGTAAATTAACCGCATCTACCCTTCGTTCTATTGCCGAGGCACCAAATCACTAGAGAACAACCTGAACAAGCTCCGTTCGAGACTATCCTATCAACAGGACCTGAAAAACTGTAATATCTTATGTTTTCTTGGAGTCGTGGCTGAACAAGGAAATGGTTTTTAAAACCATTTAGCTGTTTTTTTTATTTATCGGCAGGACCGAACGGCAGGAGTACCTCATGATGAGTTGTAGAACACATTATTTAACAAGTGAGTTCTCATCTATATTATTCCTGGCTGTCTATTTACCACCACAAACTGATGCTGGTACTAACACCACACTCAACGAGCTGTGTAAGGCCATAATGTCATGACTTCCGCCGAAGTCGGTCCCTCTCCTTGTTCGGGCGACGTTCGGCAGTCAACGTCACCGGCCTTCTAACCACCACCGATCCACTTTTCATTTTCCATTTGTTTTGTCTTAGTCTTACACACCTGATTTCACTCACCCAATTACCTGTTTATTATTTAACCCTCTGTTCCCCATGTTTGTTTGTTTGAGTGATTGTTCTTTGTAAATCGGTCCGTTATTTGTGGGCTCGTATATTTGCCTTGTATTTTTGTATTTTGAGTAAAGTACGTTGATTACTAATTTCTGCTGTCCTGCGCCTGACTCTCTACACCAGCTACACACAGGACCTGTATAAGAGGCCATAAGCAAACAAGGAAATGCTCATCCAGATGCGGCACTCCTAGTGGCCGGGGACTTTAATGCAGGCAAACTTAAATCCGTTTGACCTCATTTCTATCAGCATGTTATATGTGCAACCAGAGGAAAAAAAACTCTAGACCACCTTTACTCCACACACAGAGACGCGTACAAAGCTCTCCCTCGTCCTCCATTTGGCAAATCTGACCATAATTCTATCCTCCTGATTCCTGCTTACAAGCAAAATCTAAAGCAGGAAGTACCAGTGACTCGCTCAATACGGAAGTCGTCAGATGACGCAGATGCTAAGCTACAGGACTGTTTTGCCAGTAAAGACTGGAATATGTTCCGGGATTTTTCCGATGGCATTGAGGAGTACACCACATCAGTCACTGGCTTCATCAATAAGTGCATCGATGATGTCGTCCCCACATTGACCGTACGTACAAACCCCAACCGGAAGACATGCAACATCCACACTGAGCTAAAGGGGAGAGCTGCCGCTTTCAAGGAGCGGGACTCTAACCCGGACGCTTATAAGAAATGCCGCTATGCCCTCCTACAAAACATCAAACAAGTAAAGCGTCCATACAGGACTAAGATTGAATCCTACTACACCGGCTCCGACGCTCGTCAGATGTGGCATGGCTTACAAACTATTATGCACTACAAAGTGATGGACAGCCGCGAGCTGTCGAACCTACCAGACGAGGTAAATGACTTCTATGCACGCTTCGAGGCAAGCAACACTGAAGCATGCATGAGAGCACCAGCTGTTCCGGATGACTGTGTGATCATGCTCTCAGTAGCCGATGTGAGTAAGACCTTTAAACAGGTCATTATTCACAAGGCCGCAGGGCCAGATGGATTACCAGGACATGTACTCAGATCATGCGCTGACCAGCTGGCAAGTGTCTTCACTGACATTTTAAACCTCTCCCTGACCCAGTCGGTAATACCTACATGTTTCAAGCAGATCGCCATAGTCCCTGTTTCCAAGATGCCATGGTAACCTGTCTAAATGACTATCGCCCAGTAGAACTCAGGTCTGTAGCCATGAAATGCTTTGAAAGACTGGTCATGGCTCACATCAACATTCTATTGCACTCCACACTGTTCTTTCCCACCTGGACAAGAGGAACAGCTACCTGAAAATGCTATTCATTGACTACAGCTCAACGTACAAAACCATAGCGCCCTCCAAGCTCATCACTAAGCTAAGGACCCTGGAACTGAACACCTCCCTCTGCAACTGGATCCTGGGAAAAATGAACGGAGCACAGTACAGTGAGATCCTTGATGAAAACCTGCTCCAGAGCGCTCAGGACCTCAGAATGGCATGAAGGTTCACCTTCCAACAGAACAAAGACCCTAAGCACACAGCCAAGACAACACAGGAGTGGCTTCAGGACACGTCTCTGAATGTCCTTGAGGTGCCCAGCCAGAGCCCGGACTTGAACCAGATCAAACATCTCTGGAGAAACCTGAAAATAGCTGTGCAGCGACGCTCCCCATCCAACCTGACAGAGCTTGAGAGGATCTGCAGAGAAGAATGGGATAAACTCCCCAAATACTGGAGTGCCAAACTTGTAACAACATACCCATGAAGACTCACTAACCTTTGATGATCTTCATCAGATGACACTCATAGGACAACATGTTACACAATACATGTATGTTTTGTTCGTTAATGTGCATATTTATATCCAAAGATCTTAGTTTACATTGGTGCCATGTTCAGAAATGCCTCCAAAATATCCGGAGAAATTGCAGAGCCACATCTAATAACAGAAATACTCAACATACACTTTGTTGAAAGATACATGTTTTACATAGAATTAAAGATACACTTGTTCTTAATGCAACCGCTGTGTCAGATTTCAAAAAAACTTTACGGAAAAAGCACACCATGCAATAATCTGAGACGGCGCTCAAATATAAATAACAATTCTCCGCCATGTTGGAGTCAACAGAAATATGAAATTACATCATAAATATTCCCTTACCTTTGATTATCTTCATCAGAATGCATTCCCAGGAATCCTTGTTCGACAATAAATTGTTGTTTTGTTCGATAATGTCAATTATTTATGTCCAAATAGCTACTTTTGCTAGCGCGTTTAGTACACATATCCAAACGCTCGTGCAAGTGATGCATAACGTAGGACGAAAACTTCAAAAAGTTATATCACAGGTCGAATAAACTGGTCAAACTAAGTAGATAATCAATCTTCAGGATGTTGTTATCATATATATCCAATAACGTTCCAACCGGAGCATTCCTTGTGTCTGTAGAAGTTATGGAACGCAAGGYGATATCATGAGGAATGCGCGTGACCAGGAACTGGCAATCTGCCAGACCACTGACTGAAACACCTCCCATCTGGCTCAACATCACAGTAGAGGCTTYATTCAAAGTTCTACCGATTGTTGACATCTAGTGGAAGGCGTAGGAAGTGCAAACAAATCCATATCTTCCTGGGATTTGAATAGGCGATGAGTAGAAAAAACACCAGCCTCAGAATTTCCGCTTCCTGTTTGGAAGTTTGCCTGCCATATGAGTTATGTTATACTCACAGACATAATTCAAACAGTTTTAGAAACTTCAGAGTGTTTTCTATCCAATAGTAATAATACTATGCATATATTAGCATCTGAGTAGGAGGCAGTTCAATTTGGGCACGCTATTCATCCAAAGTGAAAATGCTGCCCCCTATCCCTAAAAAGTTAAAGGAATGATGGACATTCATTTCTCTTTGCTTATTTTGAGCTGTTCTTGTCATAATATGGACTTGGTCTTTTACCAAATAGGGCTATCTTCTGTGTATCACCCCTACCTTGTCACAACACAATTGATTGGCTCAAACGCATTAAGAAGGAAAGAAATTTCACAAATTAACTGTTAAGAAGGTACACCTGTTAATTGAACTGCATTCCTGGTGACTACCTCATGAAGCTGGTTGAGAGAATGCCAAGAGTGTGCAAAGCTGTCATCAAGGCATAGGGTGGCTATTTGAAGAATCTCAAATCTAAAATATTGTAACATGTGGGCTGGGAGTCGGGGAGCAAGTTCATGGAGTTTAATAAATAAATATAAACATAATACAAAATAAGAAACACAAACAACACACAGACATGAAACAGAAACAGAAACAATGACGCCTTGGGAAGGAACCAAAGGGAATCAGGGAAGTGATGGAGTCCAGGTGAGTGTCATAATGCGCGTAACGATGGTGACAGGTGTGCGTAACGATGGTGACAGGTGTGCGCCATAACGAGCAGCCTGGTGACCTAGAGGCCGGAGAGGGAGCACACGTGACAAATATATTTTGATTTGTTAAACACTTTTTTGGTTACTAGTGTACATGATTACATATGTGATATTTCATAGTGTTTGATGTATTCACTATTATTCTACGATGTAGAAAATAGTAAAAAAAAAATAAGAAAAACCCTTGAATGAGTAGGTGTTCTAAAACTTATGACCGGTAGTGTACATTTGCACAAAAAAAATGAAATAATTATGTTTTTGCTATTATGAGCTATAGTGTGTAGATTGATGAGGGACAATTTTTATTTAATCCATTTTAGAATAAGGCTGTAATGTAACAAAATGTGGAAAAWGTCAAGGGGTCTGAATACTTTCAGAATGCWCTGTATTTACAGCATGAAGCTATTWCTTCTGTCACCAAWGTACTGTGATGATTTAMATGGTCGACTACCAGCGCTCAGACAGGCTAGTCATTAGCAGAGAATAAAAGTCTGTATCACAAATGGCATCCTATTCTTTTGAGCAAAGCACTATGGGTCCTGACTGAGACACAGCCATTACCACAGCTGTAGACAGACTATTATATAGAACTAATCTACCAGGGCTGTTCTCTCTCTCTCTGTTGGTATGTCTCTCTCTCGCTGGTCTCTCTCTCTCTCTCTCTCTTCTCTCTCTCTCTCTCTCTCTCTCTCTCTCTATCTGTTCTCCTTCTCTCTCTGTCTCTTCTTTCTCTCTCTCTGCTCTCTCTCTGCTCTCTCTCTCTCTCTCTCTCTCTCTCTCTCTCTCTCTCTCTCTCTCTCTCTCTCTCTCTCTCTCTCTCTTCTCTCTCTCTCTCTCTCTCTCTCTCTCTCTCTGCTCTCTCTGTCTCGCTCTCTCCTGCCTGGCAAATAACACACAGACGACTATGCTACATTGAGATTAAACAACTCCCCCAGGCTATGAGGAGGGGGCTTGCTTGTTAGGAGAGGAGGGATGAGGGTCATGGCTGTGAGGAGAGGCGGTGTTTTGTTGCTAGGAGCGGAGGGATGAGGCGTCATGGGCTTTGTGAGGAGAGGTCGGTGTTATGTTTGTTAGGAAGAGATGGATGAGGGTCATGGCTGTTGAGGAGGGGTGTTATGGGATTGCATCCCAATTGGCCACCCTAAGAGGGAGAGTGATGAGCTCCGGCAGGCAAATGAGGCAAAGGGGCACTGGGAGTGAGGTTTAAGGGGAGAGATGGTGAGGTCTGGCAGGGTAACTGAAGCCACATGGTCCCACTCTTAATCCTGCCGCCTGTTTAGTTCTATTTTACTGCTCCTTTAATTCTCCTCTCCCATCCCTTCCCCTCCTCCCCTGCCCTGCCCTGCCCCCTCCTCTCCCCTCCCCTCCCATCCAATCTCCTCCACGCCCCTCTCCCATCCCTTTTCCCCTCCTCCCCTGCCCTCCTCCTCTCCTTTCCCGCCCTTCCTCTCCTCTCCCCGTCTCCACTCCCTCCCCCGCCCCTCCTCTCCCTCCCTTCCCCTCTCCTCTCCCCTCTCCACTCCTCTCCCCGCCCCTCCCTCCCCTCCCTCCTCTCCCCCTCCCTTCCCCCTCCACTCTCTCCCCCTCCCAGCCCCTCCTCTCCTCACTTCTCCTCTTGTCCTGTATGTAGCCCTGTTAGCTATAGTTTACTGCTGTTGGTTGATCTGGCTCTGAATCAGCCTCCAGCAGGGATCTGGAGAAACTTTGGGCACCTTGTCAGGACAGATCAACAAGATTTAACTATGAGACGACCAGCCAGTCAGCCCAGCCAGCCAGCCAGGCAGTCAGCAAGATAAACTATGAGACGGACCAGGCAGCCAGCAGGCTTAACCTCCCCTAATCCCTCCCTCCATACCTCCCTACCTCCCCTACCTCCCCTACCTCCATAACCTCCCCTAGCCTCCATAACCTCCCCTACCTCCCCTCACCTCCATAACCTCCCCTACCTCCATACCCTCCCCTACTCCCCTACCTCCATAACCTCCCCTACGCCCCCTACTTCCATAACCTCCCTACCTCCCCTACCTCCATAACCTCCCCTACTCCCCTACCCTCCATAACCTCCCTACCTCCCCTACTTCCATAACCTTCCCCTCCCTCCATAACCTCCCTTAACCTCCATAACCTCCTACCTCCCTACCTCCATAACCCCCCTACCTCCATAACCCTCCCCTACTCTCCATAACCTCCCCTTACCGTCCCCTACCTCCATAACCTCCCCTACTTCCCTACCTCCATAATACCTCCCCTACCTTCCCCTACCTCCCTACTCCATAACCTCCCCTACTCCCCTACTCCCTCACTCGCATACAACCTCCCCTACCTCCCTACCTCCATAACCTCACCGACCTCCATACCTCCCTACCTCCATAACCTCCCGCACTTACCTACTCCGTCCCCCTACCTCCTACACTCCCCTTACCTTCCATAACCTCCCCTACCTCCCCTACCTCCATAACCTCCCCCTACCTCCATAACCTATATAACGCTCCCCTATCCTCCATAACCTCCCTCTCTCCCCTACCTCCATAACCTCCCCTAACTTCCCCTACCTCCATAAACTCCCCTACCTCCCCTACCTCCATAACCACCCTACCTCCCCTACCTCCATAACAAACTCCCTACTCCATAATCCTCCCCTACTTCCCCTACCTCCATAATCTCCACTACCTCCCCTATACCTCCATAACCTCCCCTACCTCCCATACCTCCCCTACCTCCCCTACCTCCATAACCTCCCCTACCTCCATAACCTCTCCTACCTCCTAACCTCCCCTTCCTCCCTACCTCCATAACCTCCCCACCTCCATTAACCTCCCCTACCTCCATAACCTCCCCTACCGCCATAACCTCCCCTACCTCCCCTACCTCCCTACCTTCATAACCTCCCCTACCTCCCCTACCTCCATAACCTCCCCTACCTCCATAATCTCCCTACCTCCATAACTCCTACCTCCATAACCTCCCTACCCCCTACCTCCATAACCTCCCCTACCTCCATAACCTCCCTACCCCTACTCCCCTACCTCCATAACTCCCCTACCCATAACCTCCCCTACTCCCCTACCTCCCCCTACCTCTCCATACCAACCCCTACTTCCCCAACCTCCATAACCTCTCCTACCTCCATAACCTCCCCTACCTCCCCTACCTCCATAACCTCCCACCTCCAAACCTCCCTACCTCCATAACCTCCCCTACTCCTCCCACCCCTACCTCCCCTACCTCCATAACTCTCCTCCTCCATAACCTCCCCTTACCTCCATAACCTCCCCTACCTCCCTACTCCCATCCCATAACCTCCCCTACCTCACCCCCCTACCTCCATAACCTCCCCTAACCTCCCCTACTCCATAACCTATCCTACCTCCATAATCCCCTTCCCCTACCTCATAACCCCTACTTCCCCTACCTCCATAACCTCCCCTACCTCCATAACACTTCCCTCCTCCATAACCTCCCCTACCTCCCCTACCTCCATAACCTCCCCTAACCTCCCCTACCCCATAACCTCCCTACCTCCATAACCTCCCCTACCTCCCTACCTCCACCTCCTCCATACCTCCCCTACCTCCATAACCTTCCCCTACCTCCATAACCTCCATTACCTTCCCCCTACCTCCATAACCTCCCCTACCTCCATAACCTCCCCTACCTCCATAACCTCCCCTATTCCCCACCATAACCTCCCCTAACCTCCCCTACTTCCCCTACCTCCATAACCTCACCCTACCTCCATAACCTCCCCTACCTCCATAAACCTCCCCTACCTCTACCTTCCTACCTCCATAACCTCCCTACCGCCATAACCTCTGTACAGGAAAGGTGAGAGCATATATCACTCACCCCCACAGTGCCCTCCCCCTTCACTCCCCCCAAACCGTATGTAACCCTAGACTACCCTCATAATCATACTGGTGGTGAAAGGAGGTGTGAAAGAAAAGACAGGGTGGAAGACACTACGGAGATCATCTGTGTAGAGGACTAGAATAGACAGCCTCGTTGTTTTTAATCACATCCATCTTAGAAGGTCACGTTATGTGTTTCTTACCCTTTATTACATATTTATTGTTGGTTTAATTCAACTATTAGGCCCCCCTAATAGTTCTGAAAATAAATAAATGTGAATCTGGATGAAAATGTTATGATGGTTGTTTCCAACATTAGGGCTGTTTTCCTAACGAAGATACAGCAGCTTAGGATGTTGTTACTTCGCCACGATACAACCAGTCTGGACATTATGTCCAGTCTACCTTCAGCTGGTATACTGGTATGGTCCAGTCCTACCTTCACTGGTGATACTGGTATGTCCCAGTCCACCTTCAGTCTGGTGATACTGGTATGGTCCCAGTCCTACCTTCAGTCTGGTGATACTGTATGGTCCCAGTCCTACCTTCAGCACTGGTGATACTGGTATGGCCCAGTCCTACCTTCAGTCTGGTGATACTGGTATGGTCCCAGTCCTACCTTCAGCCTGGTGATACTGTATGGTCCCAGTCCTACCTCAGTCTAGTGATACTGGTATGGTCCCAGTCCTACCTTCAGTCTGGTGATACTGGTATGGGTCCCAGTCCTACCTTCAGTCTGGTGATACTGGTATGGTCCCAGTCCTACTTCAGTCTGGTGATACTGGTGTATGGTCCAGCTCCTACCTTCAGTCTGGTGATTACTGGTATGGTCCCAGTCCTACCTTCAGCCTGTGATACTGGTATGGTCCCAGTCCTACCTTCAGTCTGGTGATACTGGTATGGTCCATTCCCAGTTCCTACCTTCAGTCTGGTGATACTGTATGGTCCCAGTCCTACCTTCAGTCTGGTGATACTGGTATGGTCCCAGTCCTACCTTCAGTCTGGTGGTGATACTGGTATGGTCCCAGTCCTACCTTCAGTCTGGTGATACTGGTATGGTCCCAGTCCTACCTTCAGTCTGGTGAATACTGGTATGTCCCAGTCCTACTTCAGTCTGTGATACTGGTATTGGTCCCAGTCCCTACCTTCAGTCTGTGATACTGGTATGGTCCCAGTCCTACCTTCAGTCTGGTCTTGTAGATACGTTGGTATTATCGTCAAAGCTGCGTAGCACTGGCCGATACAGTCGTTCAGTGGTCTGTATTTGTACAGATCTAGTGGATGATGGTCCCGAGTCGCTACCTTCAGCGGTATATCTGTATAGTACATCCGTACTGTACATACTAGGAGTATCGGGTCCCAGTCTACCTTCAGTCGCTGATACTGGTATGGTCCCAGTCCTACCTTCAGTCCTGGTGATACTGGTATGGTCCCAGTCCTACCTTCAGTCTGGCTGATACTGGTATGGTCCCAGTCCTACCTTCAGTCTGGTGATACTGTGATGGTCCCAGTCCTACCTTCAGTCTGGTGATACTGGTATGTCCAGCCTACCTTCAGTCTGGTGATACTGGTATGGTCCCAGTCCTACCTTCAGTCTGGCTGATAACTGGTATGGTCCCGTCCTACCTTCAGTCTGGTGATACTGGTATGGTCCCAGTCCTACCTTCAGTTGGTGATACTGTATGGTCCCAGTCCACTACCTTAGTCTGGTGATTACTGGTATGGTCCCAGTCCTACCTTCAGTCTGGTGATACTGGTATGGTCCCAGTCCTACCTTCAGCTGGTGATACTGGTATGGTCCCAGTCCTACCTTCAGTTCTGGTGATACTGGTATGGTCCCAGTCCTACCTTCAGTCTGGTGATACTGGTATGGGCCCAGTCCTACCTTCAGTCTGGTGATACTGGTATGGTCCCAGTCCTACCTTCAGCCTGGTGATACTGTTATGGTTCCCAGTCCTACCTTCAGTCTGGTATACTGGTATGGTTCCAAGTCCTACCTTCAGTCTGGTGATACTGGTATGGTCCCAGTCCTACCTTCAGTCTGGTGATACTGGCTATGTCCCAGTCCTACCTTCAGCTGGTATACTGGTATGGTCCCAGTCCTACCTTCAGTCTGGTGATACTGGTATGGTCCCAGTCCTACCTTCAGTCTGGTGATACTGGTTATGTCCCAGTCCTACCTTCAGTCCTGGCTGATACTGGTATGGTCCCAGTCCTACCTGTCAGTCGTGGTGATACTGGTATGGTTCCCAGTCTCTACCTTCAGTCAGTATAACTGGTATCGTCCAGTCTACCTTCATCTGGATACTGGTATGGTCCCAGTCCTACCTTCAGTCTGGTGATACTGGTATGGCCCAGTCCTACCTTCAGCCTGGATACTGGTATGTCCCAGTCCTACCTTCAGTCTGGTGATACTGTATGGTCCCAGTCCTACCTTCAGCCATGGTGATACTGGCTATGGTCCCAGTCCTACAATGTATTGCGTCACATACACATGGCTTAGCAGGATGTTTTTTTTTTACGTCAACATACACATGGTTAGCAGCATTTGTTAATTGTACATACACATGGTTAGCAATATGTTAATGGTCACATAACAATGCGTTAGCAATTAATGGTCACATCACGGTGATTTAGCAGATGTTATTAGCGTACATTACACATGGTTTAGCAGATGTTAATGGTCACATACACATGGTTAGCAGATGTTATTGGTCACATACACATGGTTAGCAGATGTTAATGGTCACATACACATGGTTAGCAGATGTTAATGGTCACACATACACATGGTTAGCAGATGTTAATGGTCACATACACATGGTAGCAGATGTTAATGGTCACATACACATGGTTAGCAATGTTAATGGTCACATACACATGGTTAGCAAGATGTTAATGGTCACATACACATGGTTAAGCAGATGTTAATGCGAGTGTAGCGAAATGCTTTGCTTCTAGTTCAGACCGTGCAGTAATATCTAACAAGTAATCTAACAATTCCACAACAACTACCTAATACACACAAGTGTAAAGGGAGAAATAAGAATATGTACATATAAATATATGGATGAGCGATGGCCGAACGGCATTGGCAAGATGCAGTAGATGTATAGAGTACAGTATATACATATGAGTGAGTAATGTAGGGTATGTAAACATTATATAAGTGGCCTTGTTTAAAGTGGCTAGTGATACATTATTACATCCAATTTTTATTATTAAAGTGGCTAGAGATTTGAGTCATTATGTTGGCAGCAGCCTCTCAATGTTAGTGATGGCCTGTTAACAGTCTGATGGCCTTGAGATAGAAGCTGTTTTTCAGTCTCTCGGTCCCTGCTTTGATGCACCTGTACTGACCTCGCTTTCTGGATGATAGCGGGGTGAACAAGCAGTGGCTCGGGTGGTTGTTGTCCTTGATGATCTTGTGACATCAGGTGCTGTAGGTGTCATGGAGGGCAGGTAGTTTGCCCCCGGTAATGCGTTGTGCAGACCTCGCTACCCTCTGGAGAGCCTTACGGTTGTGGGCGGAGCAGTTGTCGTACCAGGCGGTGATACAGCCCGACAGGATGCTCTCGATTGTGCATCTGTAAAAGTTTGTGAGTGTTTTGGGTGACAAGCCAAATTTCTTTAGCCTCCTGACGTTGAAGAGGCGCTGTTGTGCCTTCTTCACCACGCTGTCTGTGTGGGTGGACCATTTCAGTTTGTCAGTGATGTGTACGCAGAGGAACTTAAAACTTTACACCTTCTCCACTACTGTCCCGTCGATGTGGATGGGAGGGGAGAAAGGGGGGGGGGTGCTCCCTCTGCTGTTTCCTGAAGTCCACGATCATCTCCTTTGTTTTGTTGACGTTGAGTGTGAGGGTATTTTCCTGACACAACACTCCGAGTGGTGTCAGGATCTAGTTACAGTATGGAACTAAAACTAAACATTTTCATTACGTAAAATGCTCCATAGTTGTGCATTTGATTTGCTAATTTAGTTTCTAGTTAGCTATCTAGCTGTGGTTAGCTTCTTCATCATCAAGCTTCGCTTGCCGGTAACATCCAGAGAACCCGCTCCTGGATCAATAGCCTTGCTGTTTGATAATAGTTTTATATTATAGCAGCAAATTGTGAGCAGCATTTTTCAGTTGTTTGTTTTAACTTTATCAGCTGGGATGTCTGTCTTGAAAATAGTTTAGGTCAGAGACTGTATAAAATGTTCAATTCGCTCATTAGCATTTAGTTAGCATTCTCTAGGGGAATTTACATGTATTTCTTAGCATTGCTAACATTCGGATTACAAAAGCTCAGTGGGGTTTGAAAATAGCGCCCCTTGTGTTCATTGTCGGTATTACAGAATATCCCTGTATGGCACAAGGTCGGTGTGAAGGTATGACAATGTGGATAGCGCACAAGCCTAACAGTTGCAGCTAGCTGCTGGATGGACTTTTAGTGTCAGAAACTCTTTACATCTGTTTTCAGGGAGACAGATAGACATCTGTAAAGTTCTTGTCCTCCTCCCAAGACAAAGAGAAACCAGAGGAAAGAAAGAAAGCGAGAGAAAAGAGAAACTCGAGGCCCACAGGATAACTAACGCTCCACAGCCAAGTCAAGTGGAAATGATAAGACTGGGTCTGCATCCAAATGGCACTCTAATCCATACAAAGTGCACACCTTTGACAGGGCCCATCCTACAAAGTGCACTACTTTTGACAGCCCATCCATACAAAGTGCACTACTTTTGACCAGGGCCCATCCCTACAAAGTGCACTACTTTTGACCAGGGCCCATCCCTACAAAGTGCACTACTTTTGACCAGAGCCCATCCCTACAAAGTGCACTACTTTTGACCAGGGCCCATCCCTACAAAGTGCACTACTTTTGACCAGAGCCCCATCCCTACAAAGTGCACTACTTTTGACCAGGGCCCATAGGGAACAGGGAAATATTTGGGATGCTGACAGGGTCAGACTCAAGGCACGACACCAGAACTGGACTGAAATAGATGATAGATAAACCTCAGCAACTGTTCTGGTCCAGAGATGGAACAGATTAACGAATCAAAATGTACTACATTCACTAGCCAAATGACTGGCACTTTAACGGAACACACTGAAATTATGAAGTTCAACTACCACTCGATATCTTGGTCGGAGGAGACTTCAGATTGCTTTGGTTTACAGATCAAAAACGCGTTCAAGTCTTGGGTGATTTGGTGATTGAGGTTGGTGAACCATATAGATTATTAAAGATGCAGTCTGCATCTTTAGCTAAACAAATTTGTAACATATTGTCTGAATTGTATTCGCAACATATCATAAAAATCGCAATTGTATTTTTTTTTAAAAAAAATAAAATTGCAGGACGTAACATATCATACAAATGTATGACGTAGTACACACATGTATGACGTGGACACAAATGTATGATACAAATGAATGATGTAGTACACAAATGTATGATGTAGGACACAAATGGATGACGTAGTACACAAATGTATGATGTAGGACACAAATGTATGATGTAGGACACAAATGAATGATGTAGGACACACATGGATGACGTAGTACACAAATGTATGATGTAGGACACAAATGAATGACGTAGTAACAAATGTATGAGTAGTACACAAATGAATGACGTAGTACACAAATGAATGACGTAGTACACAAATGTATGATGTAGTACACAAAAAAACGGGAGCCCGTTTTGGCTCATGAGCACCACTTTCAAAAACC
>NW_019947001.1:13413-25773 GCF_002910315.2 Salvelinus sp. IW2-2015 | reverse complement strand
CATAATGCCTAGTATGAATAGAAAATAAAGTAAATACAAGATGGTAAAAAGCGAGCAGTTACATTAACAATACCGAGAATCATATACGGGGGCTAAGGGGGGGGGGGGACGCCTTCCGGCCTCGCCGCTCACTGCTGCTCGCCCGGTACCAGGTGTAGTCGAGGTGACTTCCCTGCTTCGACGCGGGGCTATATTACATGTTTAGGTAGAGTTATAAAGTCGACTATGCATTAGATAATACAGAGAGTAACCAGCCCAGTATGAAAATCACTGCACAGGAACAGACTGGGGACATATTATTCGCATGATGTGGACTATTAATATTTTGGACCCACACCCCATTGACTGTGTCTACGTGTAGATGAACAACTTCTTTTGATAGCTAGTTTCCCCAGCGAGGCTCTTTATTTTTTTGAAGCGACTCTTGTGCTCTCGTGCTGGAATTCTCTCCTTCTCTCTCTTTCTCTCTCCTCGGAGGACTCTGAGCGCTAGCCAAGCTGTGTAGAAGCCTCTTGGACCATAGACTTGGTCCGGGACTCCTCTCTAGAATGAGTGATAATCATGTGCTGTTTGCCAACAGTTGTTGCCTTCTCACCAAAGCTGCTTGCTATTTGCCTGTAGCCCATCCCAAGCCTTGTACAGGTCTACAATTATACCCCTATATTTCCCTTACCACAGCCTCTGGTCTTGGCCATTCGTCGGAAGGAGTTCTTTGTGATGGCGTGGTGTGGACAGGTGATCTTGTATATACGAGCGGTTAACGGAGTCAAATACACAGGTTGCAGTTTGCATACTAAGGTTCACAATGAGCGAGGAGAAAGGGATCTCAGGCCTTAGCCATTGTAAAGGACAAACTGCTAAGCAGGAGTTCTGCTCTCGAGATCCGTTAGTTCATCTTAACTGTGTTTATGCGTTAAGGATCGAATAGCTTATGTCCTGATAATATCGACAGAAAACTGTTTTACTCTTGTGCACTAACTCATTTGTACACGCAATGGTTATATTTTTTTCAGGTGTATTTCGTTTCCGATACAATTCCACCCATATCCGCCCCTCACGCGCTCAAGCTCTGGAAGGGTCCCTATAGCACTTCGATTGGCATAGATTTGATGACAGGTTGTCATAGACGATGTTTCTTGTTACGGTGTCGAAAAAGACTTCATAATAAATGATTTCTCAGCTCCATTGGTGTGGAAAAGACAATCAAAATGACACTGTATCTCCCCACTTGCTGAGTCAATTATTACAGTCTCGCACTTTCTTCGCCCCAGGTTATGAGCTGGAGTCACTTTCTGATTTAGTGCATGTGTGTACTCGTGTCGTAGGTAGCCTTAGGACTCCATGGCCATCCTTACTCTAGTAGGGCCCTTCAGTACACATTCTTACAGCTTACCCCGTTCACTCATGCCGACATCGATGTTATGGTTGTGTTACGCCTCTGATTTTCAATATGATCTCAAATTAGTTTGCTCTCTATTTTCACTTCTTCCACTATTTACCCACCACTACCCATATACCAAACCACATGTTCTTGTTTATAAATTGTAGCAAAAATGTTATTGAAACCCATGCAAAAATACATAAGATTCATATGAGTCCTTCTCTTCTCTCATGCAGGCGCCTCTGAAGAACCTTTCCACAACGCTTGGGATTTTTATGACCTAACATGAATCACAATTTCCTTGTCTCTAGTTACAGGTAATCCTATTCCTGTGACTTCAAGGCTGTCTTGGCTCCAATAGCGTGATTTAGTGTTTCTTTGTTCCTCTTCTCTCTGTCCTCTTCTTCTCTTTTTTGAATTCTCTTACTGACCATTCGCATGCAATACTAGGGAGATATGTGACTTAAACGCCTAGGTAGTGTATGGCCTCCCAGAAACCACCTTTCATACTTTTCTCGCCGCTCAAAAACTCCTTCTTCTAAACTATTTCAACCCTCCAGTGTGGTGCCTCCCTACCCTACTCTCTAGCAACGAGGGTCCAGCGCACTCTCCAAATGGTATGTTTATTTTGCCATCAGGTTGAGCTGATAAACGCCTTAGTCTCATCACTTTCGTCATCACGTCGACTATAGCGGAGTACATCATTGTGTTGTTAATATTCCTGAACGGAATAACTGGTAGAATGGCGCGTTTTAACACGATTTGGCAGTCATGACGATGCTTGCATACGATCAAATGTAGGCGAGCGACAAAAAAACCTTCGACCCAAATGTTATTAGCCGCGTATTGTCCTCCATAGGGAAAATCTGTCTTGACTTATAAGTAGTGAATTGATCATTTGTGTTTTTGGGATACATATGAGTTGAAGTTCTACAGATGTATCTTATTTCGTGGTGTGTGCGCTCCGACAGTCATCTGCACAATTTAACGTCCCAAGTCTGAGCTCTCAGCTACCGTGTAGAAGTAGAAAGGTGACTCTGACACATCTGCCCATCGTACTCGGCGCCCCAGGTGAGTAGAGTGCCCACTAAGTCGTCGGATGAGGACTCTCAACTGCGAGCACTACAGCCCTCCAACACATAGCGGAGAAGAGTATATCTCGCTCACTCTCCTGCTATTTACAGTTTTCTCCTTAGCAAACGCTAACGCGAACCGCTCAATGCTCGCGCGCCCTATCTACCTACTATCTGGGGGCAGGTGAGTGAGGTGGGGCGCGAGACACGCGGAAGGCCACCTTCTCCCTCGGTAAACGAGGGCAAGCTGGCTTCTGGCGCTCCGTCGTTATGCCGGCTAGGCTCTTCGCGAAACTATTTACAACACCTCTTACAAAGTGAGTATTCGCCCACTCAGGTCGGGAAGCTCGCGTCACCAATCATCTCCTTTTCTTTTGCATCCACGACATCCTAGTGTGGGCCCAGTGGTAGAACCGAGGGAACTAGGCTATTTGGTTACTCAGATGCCTTAACTTGTACTCCTGATGCCCTCCTATTGCAGTCTCTCACGAGGACTCGCCAGATACTGAGTCAACAGCATCGGAGTGTCATGTGCTCCTATTTGTTATGTGGCCTGACGTCAAACTGTATCCCAACCGTCGCTGCTCAGCTTCCTGCTCACCGTTCCACAACTCATGGACGATCTTCTCGCTCTGTGGAAAGGGTGATATGGTCCTGTCGAGTCTCATCTCCGATCTCTTAGTGCTCTTCGTTCTCTGCATGCGGGACTTTGATGTTCATCCAGATATAAAGTTCACTCTTCCGAAAACACGCATTTCCTTTTTCTTGGCACGTTCGAATCTCTTCACTACCTCATGCCTCATCTCGATCCTATGGGTGTGGTATCACTAACGGAGCGCAGTTGCCTGCCGACAGAGAGGCCTTTTTTGATTAAACCAAGTTTACTCGACTTTGGCCTGACCGTCCTACTCATGGCATTCTAACATACTTCTATGGATGTAGCCCCGCGTACTTACCGCTCTGTTTAGCTCCTGGTGCCTTCCGTCGGCTGGATACTTGCGACCCCCATATCTGATTCACTGGCGTGGCCCTCGTTTAGGCATGTTCCCAGGATCCAGATTTCCATCCCACCGTCTCGTCCCCACAGCCAACCAGGTCTACGCCCTAGGTATTGTTCTTCCAACTTCCTCATACAGTGCACGTGTCATCATCCGATAGCCACAAAGGCACTACTCACTCTGGTTCTTCATCGCCGCTTGCATGCAACTCCGATCAATCCATTCACCCATACTCCAGAGGATCTCTTCAGAGATAGGTGCACGGCATAGATCTACCACAACCACTCACTGATCTTGAGGATAAAACCTGCCTAGGAGACGGGCCCGGTACGTTCTCGACCGTAAGGATTAGGGCACCACGTACTCTCGTAGCCGATAGATGAGAGTTCGTCCTTGCATAAGTACTCACTAGAGTGGTACCCGCGGTTTTTCACGTGGCCACTCTACCTTGCTCATCCGCTTTACCTCTCATCTCAAACCCATAGCATTCACCAAGCACCTAGTGCCTGCTTGCTGCAATGAGCACGCGGCACTCAACGTACCTAACAGAGTCCACATCAATCTCGGTCACACCTCCTTGTTATCTCTCCTCGAGCGCAACTGAGAGTATTCATCTATCTGCATGATGTAATAGTGGCACTCAACCATCCGAGCCTACAGCTCTGATGTAGATGTATCAAGAGACGGTTAATAACCGTGCCCCTTGCTCCGTAAGATGTTCACCTTCAACAGAACCACTCTCGGTGATGCTGCACTCAACCTACTCGCCTTCTCGTATTCTGGGGAGTCTGGTGCTAGGAACCTGAGCCACTCACATCCTTGCGGGCCGCTGGACCCCATGTATCGACCCGCCATCCATCCAATCCCTTTCTGATAAATCTACTGATGGCCCCCTTTGGCGGCAGGTCCGCTCTCGCAACCACGTGCTATCGAACTGTCAATACAGCTTTAATTTGTAATGTACTCAATATCGTTATAATTTCTCCCACACTCCAGCATAGGGTGAACTCTCTGTCCCCTCTCCATGGTGGCTCACTCTCCCCTCCTACAGTACTTGTCTCCATGGTATTTCTGCATAACTGAGTCTCGCTCCCTCGTGGATAGTGTTTTTTCACCACCATTTGGTGGATTGTGGACCAGATGTTCAAACAAAATCCAATGTCTTTCGCTTCATCCCTTCTCCTTTCATGCGTCTCCCAATACGCTACGTGCCAGTCGCTTGAGCACTGTGTACCAGTGACAACAGGGCATTCGTCCACTTATTGTGCCTGTGCGGACTGATACGTCTCCTGATGCGATTCCGTGTTCCGCCACAACAATTTGAGCATCACGGTGTACTGGAGGAGGCGCCCTATCTATCCGGATGGAGAGCTGGGGGCATCAAATGAGCTAACTGTGTGCAGTAGATCCAACCAGGCTAGCTGTGGCAGTTTCGGTATATGGGAGATCACTGCCAGAACCGGACAGGCAGGAGACTTGTAAGGCCATCTGGGCACCCGATTCCTTCCTTTGGCTCGTATATACGTTTTCGATATCTCTCCTTGTGACACTCTTCCACTGGGCTACTCCAGTGTGTTTCTGGGTTATCAAAGCTGGCCCTGGGTCCCGTGGACTCCCAGCCAGACCGAAGCTGCTTCGGTGGAGCGAGTGGAGTGAGGCACGTAGAAGAGGTATATGGAACGTGCCGCACGTGAGAGTCTGCTCGCATGCGCCCTTCGCGCCTAGCTTTCGTTTTCGAGATAGAAAGAGCAGGTGGATCGTCCACCGCTGTGAAGATACTTGCCACCAGGTTTTCCATCTCCTCACTATAGCAGCTCCACGTTCTCTAGCTCTCCGAGCCCAGGGAATCCTCCCCACTTACCGAGGCCTGCCCTGTCGACGTCAGAAACTACGCTAGCCCTGGTTTTTTCTGTTGGAGAGCCGTTCATAATGCGGGTGAAGTTCACTCATGATGTTGGCTAAACTTACAGGTTACAGACTCCCCACCTAACTACTAACCGGCATCTTTCACCCATCTTTCCATGAATTTCCTCTCTCGTCAATGCCGGGCTGTTTCTGTCCCCTGGCTGATAGCCGTTGCCACTCGCACGACACCCTCCTTCACCTCCCTTGACTCGAGGGGTAGGCCCTGCCTATGCTGTTCAGATCACTCCTGACTCCCGATCTGTTGTGGGTCTGTTCGGCAGTCCCAGTAACCTAGTGAGGATTGGAGGTTGTATCGTTCCTATGAATGAGCTGGTGCTGTTGTCTGTTCCTGTGGACGACATTGTAAGAATCCCGACACAGTGAGTCTCCTAGAATTTCCACCTTCGCCGATTGGGTGACTCCGGTGTCCTCTTCCCATTGGGGCCGTCCTCCTGCTCGAGGCTGGGCGGCAGAGGGGGGTACTTACTAACCTACCCGGGGTTCTCGGCAATTACAGCACATCTGGATTCACCCTCATTTTACTCGTCGACTCACGCTGCACCCCATCACTAGGCACACCTTAGCTAGTTTCGAAGGTTAGCCTTCATAGTTCTAACTCAGCTGACCGTTACTATGCTCTGTTATGTACATTTGAGTACTTACGGCTATTGCTCTTAGTGGTTCAAGTATGGATATAGTTAGTTGTGGAGGCTCAGAACGCTCTCGGATCACCCATTTGTTCCTCAGCCAGAGCTGTCCAGTGCTGCCGCTCTGAACTCATTCCAAAGAGAAAACAACCCTTCGTGTATATTTACACGGACACTAATTCTGCAACAACGCCCTTAAATGGCCGCGACCCCTGGACTCCAGATTGAATTTACGAACAGTCTAGCTAGAAATGTTATGTAACAAGCTAGCAAGAGGTTGCTTTGGCCACCACGAGGCTCTCACTTTCCGCATAGACATGCGACAAGTGCTAGTTATCGCTTTACATAAGCCTAGCACATAGGCGATTACCCGTTCATTTTGTGCTACAGTATTGTGCTAATATGGTGATGACTCATCATTAGTGTATAGTTATTATAGTTGCGTATTAATTGAGTATACAGTATGTTTAGTATGGGGTACTTTTTCGAGAACACCATGCTCAGGTTGTTTGTCCTTCGATGATGGGGTGCAGCCTGGTGGTCATTGATTGTGGTCGTTGTCCAGTGGATGTGCGTTATTTGCCGAGCACTGCAGTTGTGCTAGGGGATGGGTAGTATAGTACCCCTCGCCCCCCCTCCAGCGGGGAGGACGGCCCCAAGGGAGAGGGACCGGGCCATCGGCGAAGGGATTGGAATTCTAGGGGATGATGGTGGGACTACAAGGATGTGCTCTCACTCGTGGGCACCCAGGCACCGGCTCTTTTCTGGACCCACTTTTTACCGCGCATACCCAGTCCTCCATGGGTACTGGTGAGCTCAACCCTCCCACAACGTCGGGGCCATGATGATCAGCGCTACATGAGTCGATCATCATACTTACGGCAGGGGCTCTGGCGCTACTTTCGATGTCACATGAGGGCCATGCGTCTACGAGTGCGAGGTAGACTCTATATACAGTGTGATGCTGCCCAGAAGGCCGCCTGTTGACTTCCTTCCATGAAGATCTCAGGTATGCCTACACCTTTTCCTTTCAACTGACAGTTGATCTTCCGACTATGGCACCGCGTACCACAGGACGAGGGATTCAGGTACCTAAAGTGCTGTCTACAACCGAGAGCTGTGGTGCTCTTACAAAGACCGCGTCCTGAGTGCTTCGTCCCGGCATGATGGAGGAAAATGGAAAATGTGGTTGAGAATTCCGGCTAGGGTTCTCCGTGTTTTGATGATCGGCGACGTGTCTTATAGTCTCAGGACCTTGTAAACCTGTTGTGCACCTTACGATGCTCCGCTCTCTTGGTATACACTCACCCTGAGAAGCGGCTCCATCACACCAGGATCGTGCGAATCCGAGGACCAATCTGTTCTTGTAATCATAGGGTCAGGCCCGGTAGTGGCGGTTGCATGGGCGTTCCCACACTCGGTGATGCTGCCGTATGAGGACTTAGACCTTCGAACCCACTCTCAGTCTATTACAGATCGTTTAATCAGGACACTGCCTCGGCAGTCTTTTCACAGTAGGCCGCAAGCGATACACACATCCGTGTCTTTATACAGCGGTCTATGTCACAGCTCACCTCAGAGGGCGCGAAATCTTAAGCGTGTCACGGTAGTGCTGGAACAATTGTCTATATTAGATTTAGAAGACACTTAATTGTCTATTGACGGCACGTGTTGTTGCACAGTTTGGTATTGAAACTTCGTGATCTAGTCAGCCTGGCAAACCATCTTACATATGGGCCTCGGCCCAGATAACATGTAAGTATAGTATCTTGTACGGCGGGTCCCCAAACCCATATGCGGCCCTCACGTCCTCTTGGATCGTAATGTGCTGCCGTCTCCTGCCTCTCGTCTAGCTCCTGATACATCTCCTCTTCCAAAAACTCACCCAGGCTGCAGTTACCACTGGGTCCTCCCACCGCAGGCAGCTCTCGGTCTATCTGGCTGGAGGAGTCTCCACGGAGCCTCTATGCGGCAATAGGTGTCCCGCCTATCGCTAAACCCAGATACACGTACTGTGGGAAGTCAGCCCATGATTATGACATCGACGTACGGCCCTGCGGACCATTTGGGTGGGATATTGATGTTCCCATCAAGGATTGACCTGTTCGTGTGTTTAGACAGGTGTATATGTTCCATGTTATTTTCCCTAAGGGCAAAGGGCAATAACTCCGGGCGTCCACCTTCCCCCCTGGCCGCCGGCGAGAGGTTCTGGCCCGTGATATGTTCGACACTACACGTCGTTCACAGTGCCTTGCTGGGTTGATGAGACCTCCCTCACTGCCTCATCGTGCCAGGTCGCTGTATCGCCCGCTTTGCACCTAGTGTGGTTTTTACTTTGCCTTCTCCTATTAGATTTACCCCCCAGGGCCGTTCTCTATTTGAAAGACATATTCCATTAAGCAGCGTGTGTGAAATGTAGTTAGTTTAGCCTTTGTCTAGTCAGTCTCGCTGTCAGCTGGCCACGATCGGTCGGCAGGACATCCGGGTTATCGGTCGCTCCGTCCCTTTGATAGGCCATTAGTTTTAGTGACGATTGTAATAGTTTGGCAAGACAGCCTGCCTACTGGACCCACAGATGCCGCTATGCTGGCCCAGCGACCACGATCCCGGTGGCGGAGCCAGTGCCTTTTACGCCGGAGCGGAAGAGCCCGTTGGGCTTCCCGTGGCCTTCTCTGCGCCCACTCTACCATAAAGCCGCCTGAGGTTTTGGGCGGATATGGGAGAGACAGAGGTGGACTGGGTGACTTAGAAGCGAGCGAATTGAGTTTTGTTGGTGTCGCCTGTTTGGCAATCTTTCCCTGACAAACACCAAGAATGTAATGCTTTCGACATCGGGGTTGCCTCTTGAAACCACAGGGAACCTCTGGGATTCAGGACGCAGTGGTGACTGTCGCCTATCAGATCAGTTGACCCGATTGATCAATTATCAATTGGTGTACAGACTGAGTTAGTCACTCCCTGGACGCTGATGCGAAATCGACTAGATGGACAGCTGAGACCTAAGTCCAGGAAGTCCACGTTGTGTAGGAGCCCCTGGGCATTTGCCTCCTTCATTCCTCGGGGCAAAGCTGAGTCTTTGTCACAGCAATGTGCTAGTGTGAGTGCCCTACTGGTTTGGGCACTCTCGGGCGGGCAGCCAGGCATTTTGACTCGAGGGAAGAAGTCTTGTTGATGGGGTATGATCCTTTTTATGATAGATTCTTCCATTTAAGGAATGATGAGAGGACTGAATACATACTATAGGTCTCACTTCTGACTCTCCGTAGACCAAATGGCCTTCCGATTGGCAACGTATGGTTGTTTGCCCGTGCGGATCCAACGGACATGGGCCCATCACTAGTGTAACTTTCTGTCTCGAGGAAGAAACCGGTTGTAATATTGGACAGAATGGTGGCTGGCGCGCTCTTGTACACCAATAGGGGGTTACCATTATGATCGCGATGTCTGCATGAGAATTACTTATTGAATACCTCGACGAGCCGTGGACTCACATAGCAGAGTTGTAGGTAAAAACATACCTAGCGCGGTGGCGCACAAGGTTGATCAATGGGGGAGCAAAGGGGAATGTGAAGAGGTGTGGTATTCCAAGCGGTGGCTTTGAAGGGCCATAGTCCAATACTAGTGCAGCAGAGCAAACGACCCTCGAAGCGGCCCTGACTTCATAACAAGAAGTCTGAGGGCGTAATGGAACTGTGTCACTTCCGTAAAATAAGAGGG
The DNA here is from genome assembly GCF_002910315.2 of Salvelinus sp. IW2-2015. Lineage (NCBI taxonomy): Eukaryota > Metazoa > Chordata > Actinopteri > Salmoniformes > Salmonidae > Salvelinus > Salvelinus sp. IW2-2015. Next base: position 16,052 of record NW_019947001.1, on the reverse strand, counting down.
CAGGGTCGAGGTATTCTGTTTTTTATTTGTATTACGAGTCCACGATTTTACATTAAAAAGCACTGTTTTTAGCACTTCCCTCCCAGTCAGAAGTCCTTGGGCGGGAACCGATGATAATACGCCCGCCCAAACCAGAGTGACCCAACAAGTGACCAGGTCTCAGGACCGGGTTATTTGGCATGGTGTGTGGTGTGCTAGCCATTGATAAGTTAGACACTGTTTTGTGGCCTTATGTGAACCACTATAGGTGCTCGGTTAAAAAGACATGTGTCCATCTGACATTCCATTGGTCCCACCATCGCTCGAGTTAATCTTCCTTCTTTTACTGAGACCTGGATGAAGATGGAAGGTTAGCGATTGATGGAGTGCAGCCAACTGGGAGACCCGAGGGGAGGCGATGTCATATTGGATGCGACAATCAGTACATTGCAAAAAAAGGGAAAGGGGTGCTGACTGATAGCTTTATCATCTCCGCGCGAGGTGAGAGTATGCGACAAGTCGGTTAGTTATAAGCTTTCCTCACGTTAGGTATGCACTTGGAGGTTGAACCACAAGATGGAAGGGTGTTCCGAAGGGAGATGAAGTGGACCGCTCAGCTGACGGCCACATGCGTTCACACAATCAAAAGTGTAGCATCAATGAGAGCCCGTGAGTTTGCCGTCGACTTGCTTACCGCATATTCCAACGCGGGTATCACATTGATACTAGATATGCGAGTACGGGGAAACAAGAGGGCCATAATGCCAAAGCGAACCGCATAGCGGGATACATACAATCCATTATGAGCGTGATGTGCAGGGGGATGGAATGGCCACAAGGTATAGGATAACCTGGGTATTTGGGGCAATTAAAATTTCTCTGCCCCCACTGGCATCCGGTGCAGTCGAGGCCGGACGACTTTCCCAACATTATAGAGCCTAGGTGGATTAGAAACAAGGTTGAGGCAATATGGAAAATTGAAGAAATAATTTTTAAACTGCAATGTTGGTTAAGGGCTTGTAAGGAAGCATTTCACTGTAAGGTCTACACCTGTTGTATTCGGCACATGTGACTAATAGCATTTTATTTTATTTTATTTAACAACCCGCTTGGAGTTTGCCAAAAGGCACCTAAAGGACTCTCAGACCATGAGAGACAAGATTCTCTGGTCTGATGAAACCAAGATGGAATTCTTTGGCCTGCATGCTAAGCGTCACATCTGGAGGAAACCTGGCACCATCCCTACGGTGAAGCATGGTGGTGGCAGCATCATGCTGTGGGGATGTTTTTCAGTGGCAGGGACTGGGAGACTAGTCAGGATCAAGGGAAAGATGAACAGAGAAAAGTACAGAGAGATCCTTGATGAAAACCTGCTCCAGAGCGCTCAGGACCTCAGACTGGGGAGAAGGTTCACCTTCCAACAGGACAACGACCCTAAGCATACAGCCAAGACAATGCAGGAGTGGCTTCGGAACAAATCTCTGAATGTCCTTGAGTGGCCCAGCCAGAGCGCGGACTTGAACTCGATCGAACATCTCTGAAGAGACCTGAAAATAGCTGTGCAGCGACGCTCCCCATCCAACCTGACAGAGCTTGAGAGGATCTGCAGAGAAGAATGGGAGAAACTCCCCAAGAAGACTTGAGGCTGTAATCGCTGCCAAAGGTGCTTCAGCAAAGTAACTTCAACAAAGTAACAAAGGGTCTGAATACTTATGTTAATGTAACGTTTTTAAAAGCCTGTTTTTGCTTTGTCATTATRGGGTATTGTGTGCAGATTGATGAGGGGAAAAAAAGTTTTAATCAATTTGAGAATAAGACTGGAAAAATTGAAGGGGTCTGAATACTTTYCGAATGTATTTTATATTCCTCAGTCCAAATTATTTGTGGTTCACTTCACCTCTTCTAAAGTAGTCTGTCTTGATCTGATTCTGTGTCTGTGCTGAGGTGTCAGAATTGTCTGTAGCCCCTCCCTGCAGTCMATGACCAGAAGTGCACTCTTTGGCCTCATGGGTGGAATTTTWKAAATATTTTCGGTGAATCYGGTGTTTCTATGTCAGATAGYTTTGTTATATTTCAGTCTTTTGTGATGTATATAAAGTATAATATTGGGATGCAAACTCAAAATGTAATACATTTCAACKCTATATCTGACATGGTACAGGTGTCTTCTTTTATTTAAGCCCTTAACCATGTGTGTGAGGTGTATACCTTTGTTTCAAAGTASATTTATTTMAAACTTACCAAGAATCACTCTGTGACCCTGATTTAGCCCACTGCAGTAAAATGTTTTAACTTTAATCTGAGATTTTTTCCCTTATACAATAAAAACGATGTGATCTAGGATGATAGGAAAAAGTCAAAACTTTTCCCACCCCTTGTCAGAGTTCAGAGATATGATGCATCTCGTCAACACTGGCAGAACAAACAGCATAAATAAATGAATGAACAAGAAAGCCTATTTTGTGAAGCTGCTGTCTGAACCCTGTTCGCTTCTGCACTGCTGAGYATGCACATTTGATCAGGCTATACATWAAAACAGGAGAATGTTGTAAAACTTTCACATGGAATGACGCTGGAGAGACGAAGCAGGTACGGGGAGTAAAACATTTAATAAAGAACGGACATGGAACGAGACAGGAACAGCGTCAGCATACAAGAAA
>NW_019947001.1:0-6793 GCF_002910315.2 Salvelinus sp. IW2-2015 | reverse complement strand
AAACAGGGTGCCCAGCCTACAGAGAGTTGCAGTAGTCTAGACGGGAGATGACAAGCGCTTGGATTAGGACCTGCGTCGTTTCCTGTGTGAGGTAAGGTCGTAGTCTCAAATCAAATCAAATTGTATCGGTCACATACACATGGTTAGCAGATGTTATTGCGAGTGTAGCGAAATGCTTGTRGTCTACARATGTTGTAGAGTATGAMCCTGCAGGGTGTTGTCCAGAGTAACGTCAAGGTTCTTTTCATTCTAGGAGGGGGACACCGTGGAGTTGTCAACCGTGATGGAAAGATCTTGGAATGGGCAGGCCTTCCCTGAGAGGAAGAGCAGCTCCGTCTTGTCGAGGTTGAGCTTGAGGTGGTKGGTCAACATTCAAGCTGAGATATCTGCAAGGCACCAAGAGATCAAATCGAATCAAATCAAYGTGTATTTGTCACGTGCGCCGAATACAAYAGGTGTAGACCTTAGAGTGAAATGCTTACTTACAAGCTCTAACCAACAGTGCAATTTTTACGTWAAAAAAAGGTATTAGGTAAACAATAGATAAGTAAAGAAATAAAAACAACAGTAAAAAAGACAGTGAAAAATAACAGTAGCAAGGCTATAACAGTAGCGAGGCTATATACAGGGACCGGTTAGTCGGGCTGATTGAGGTAGTATGTACATGTAGGTATGGTTAAAGTGACTATGCATTTATGATAAACAGAGAGTAGCAGCAGCGTAACAAGAGGGGTTAGGGGGGTTACACAATGCAAATAGTCTGGGTGGCCATTTGATTACCTGTTCAGGAGTCTTATGGCTTGGGGGTAAAATCTGTTGAGAAGCCTTTTGGTCCTAGACTTGACGCTCTGGTACCGCTTGCCATGTGGTAGTAGAGTGAACAGTCTATGACTGGGGTGGCTGGTGTCTTTGACAATGTTTAGGGCCTTCCTCTGACACCGCCTGGTGTAGGAGTCCTGTATGGCAGGCAGCTTAGCCTCAGTGACGTACTGGGCGGTACGCACTACCCTCTGTAGCGCCTTGCGGTCGGAGGCCGAGCAGTTGCCGTACCAGGCAGAGATGCAACAAGTCAGGATGCTCTCGATGGTGCAGCTGTAGAACCTTTTGAGGATCTGAGGACCCATGCCAAATTCAAATCTTTTCAGTTCCTGAGGGGAAAAGGCTTTGTCTGCCCCTCTTCATGACATCCAAAAGCTGAGATATCTGCCAGGCACCCAGAGATGCGTAGAGAAACGTAGTTGAGTGTCATCTTTCATAGCAAGGATAAGCAGAGACCCATGTGAATGATAGAGAGAAGAGACCATGTAAACGATAGGACAGACCATGTAAATGATAGGAGAGGCCATGTAAATGATGACCAGACCATGTAAGATGATAGGAGAGACCTTGGAAATGATAGGAGAGACCCATGTGAATGATATGATGAAGCCTAGTGACTTGGTGCTGTAGAGAGAAGAGGAAAGGCCGAAACCGAGCCCTGGGGGACCACCAGTATGAGAGTACGTGGTGCAAGACAACAGACTCTCCACGTGAGCCTGACAGGTAAGTGCAACCCAAGGAGTGTGCAGAGGCTGACACACTCAGCGCTTGAGACTGTGAATGGGATCTGATGGTTCACAGTGTCGAAAGTAGGTGGATAAGATCTAGAAGATGTGAACAGAGGATAGAAGTAGCTATGGAGTAGTGCGGAGCAGTATCGTGACACAGAAGAGAGCCAGTCTCGGTTGAGTTGACTGGTTAGTGTCAGAAGATCCAATTGGCTCAGAACAGGGCAGCACGGCTTGGCCCTTAAAGTACACAGAGAGCTAACATTAATAATATGCATGTCAATCTCTCATGGCTCAAAGTAGAGGAAGAGATTGACTTCATCACGACTTGTATTTGTTCAGAGGTATTGAACATGTTGAATGCACAGAGCTTTCTGTCTAAAACTGACTAGCATACAGCTCAGACACCCATCCATACCCCACAGAACATTGCCACCAGAGTCTGGCCTCTTCACAGTCCCCAAGTCCAGAACAGACTATGGGAGGCACACCAGTACTACAAGGAACTATATTCCACATCAGGTAACTGATGCAAGCAGTAAATCAGATTTTAAAAACGAATAAAAATAAACCTTATGAACAGCGGACTGTGAAGAGACCACACCACAGGACACGGACCACGATAACATACGCACTACCACACCACCACGTACACATGGGATTTTGTGTTGTAGATATGTGATAGTAGAGTTAGGGCCTGAGGGCAAACACTTAAGGTGTCGTGAAATCTGTGTAAAATGTATTTAAGTTTTAAAAAGATTATATAAACTGCCTTAATGTTGCTAGGACCAGGGAAGAGTAGCTGCTGCTTGGCAGGACTAATGGGGATCCATAAAAACCCCCCCAGGAAGAGTAGCTGCTGCCTTGGCAGGAAAACTAATGGGACCATAATAAACCACAGGAAGAGTAGCTGCGCCTTTGCAGGAAACTAATGGGTATCCATAATAAACACAGGAAGAGTAGCTGTTGCCTTGGCAGGAACGAATCGGGATCCATAATAAACCCAGGAAGAGTAGCTGCTGCCTTGCGCATGAAACTAATGGGGTCCATAATAAAACCATTAGGAAGAGTAGCTGCTGCCTTGCAGAAACTAATGGGGCGCCATTAATAAACCCCAGGAAGAGTAAGCTGCTGCCTTGGCAGGAAACTAAGGGATTCCATAATAAACCCCAGGAAAGTAGCTGCTTGCCTTGGCAGGAACTAATGGGCTCCATAATAACCCAGGAAGAGTAGCTGCTGCCTTGGCAGGAACTAATGGGGGATCCATAATAAACCCCAGGAAGAGTAGGCTGCTGCCTTTGGCAGGAACTAATGGGGTCATAGATAAACCCATAGGGAAGAGTAGCTGCAGCCTTGTCAGGAACTAACTGGAGATCCATAATAAACCCCAGGAAGAGTAAGCTGTTGCCTGGCAGAACTAATGGGATCCATAATAAACCCCAGGAAGAGTAGCTGCTGCGCTTGGCAGCGAACTAATGGGATCCATAATAAAACCCATAGGAAGAGTAGCGCAGCCTGTTCAGGAAAAACTTAATGGGATCCATAATAAACCCCCAAGAAGAGTAGCTGCTGCCTTGAAAGGAACTGAATGGGATCTTTTAATAAACCCAGGAAGGTAGCTTGCTGCCTTGGCAGAACTAATGGGATCCATAAATAAACCCCAAGAAGAGTAGCTGCAGCCTTGACAGGAAAACTAATGGGGATCCATAATAAACCCCCAGAAAGATTAGCCTGCAGCCTGTACAGGAACTAATGGGGATCCATAATAAAACCCCCAGGAAGATTAGCTGCTGCCTTGACAGGAACTAATGGGGATCCATAATAAAACCCAAGAAGAGTAGCTGCTGCTTGCAGGAACTAATGGGGATCCATAAAAAAACACAAAGCTTACGCATGCCACAAACACACAACAAACAAGCCATATCCGTATTATATGACACAGTCAGGTTTTCCAATAACAGTATTAATTAACACAGAGTAGAAATTAAGAAATAAATGGGTCATATAAATAATAAACTCTGCATAAGCATGCTGCAGGCATGTTCTCAGCTACAAACCTTCCTTCCAGTCACGGAAGAGATTTTGACAAATTAAAAAATGAGTGAACACAGATCAAATACAGCATAATTATGCCATATTCTTTCAAACTTAAAATGTCTTCAGAGGCGGGGATGAAAAAACCCTGACACAAAACCCTGGCTTTTGCCATCTCTGTCAGAGGCATGGGATATTAAAACTGCATTGCAAGAATAAAATCTGTTTCAAACTAAATGCTAACGATGTTGGTCTTTTTGGCTGGCAGAGATATCCATTTTCTGCTCCTCTACCCCTTGCTCTCGCTACTCTCTCTCTCTCTTTTAACTCTTCTCTCTCTCTGTCCCTCTCTCGTCTCTCCTCTCTCTGTCTCTCTCTTTAACTGTCTCTCTCTCTCTGTCCCTCTCTCTGTCTCTCTCGCTCTCTGTTCTCTCTCTTTAACTCTCTCTCTCGTCCCTCTCTTCTGTCTCTCTGTCTGTCTCTCTCTCTTACTCTCCTCAGCACTCGTTAAATCTCATTTAAGTTTCCACATTTTTAAAGTGTGTATTATCTCCCTTTACACCAACAGGTGGCTGGTTGGGACCTTACTTGGGGAGGACGGGTCATAATAATGGCTGGAATGGAATAATAGAATGTTTATCAAACAATATTCAAACATATGTTTTCATGCTCTTTGAGACCATTCCAGTTGAGTCCATTTTCCAGCCATTATTATGAGCCATTCCCTTCCCTCAGCAGCCGGAGTCTGGGCAGATACATTTCTAACGTTTTTCAGGCTGTTATTAAGCCTATAAAACAGAGATGATCAAGCTGATTAAATAATGATGTTACACAAATACACACCTACTTATTATAGGGGTCTTTTATTTTTACTATGTTTCTACATTTCAGAATAATAGTGAAGACCTCAAAACTATGAAATAACACACATGGAATCACCGTAGTAACCAAAAAAGTGTAAACAAATCAAAATATATTTTGTATTGAGATCTTTGTTGCATCAGCAGTTTTTCTCATTGATTGTTCAGTTCAATATTGTAGGCCCATGTCAGCTAAAAACAATATGTTGATTGCTAATAGTTTAGCGGCAAGCTATCTAACTTGTTCATCATGGGGAAATTACCAGCCGGAGGGCCCCAATGATTTTGCTAGTCAGTCTCACTCAGATATTATATCAAAACAATTGCACAAATTTCTCTCCACCCATGGCAAAATGTGGTAGAAATTGCATGAAAATACCACTATTGCAAAAATTTCTTCTCCGACCCAGGAAAAAATGGTTATAATTGCAACAAAACTTGCTTTAAAACTGCAAAATGTTTCTAAACCTCATGACCAAAATGTGTAGAATTGCCACAAGAATGAACTCTAAAAAATGTTCTCTCTACTCTCAAGTGCGGGGGGTACGCCAGACCCAAGGGCAACTGCAAGCCCCTCATGATGAGGTTCACATTTTTGTGATCCCACCCCCCCATCGAAATTACCTATCCCTTGCCGTGAGCAATAAACCACTGGGAAGCGTTTTGACTTCCGCGATTTAACTTGATATTTGCATACTTTTTCTAGTTTTTCCCCAAGCACAGGTGGGTCTTTAACCTGACTGGAGACCCCCCCCCCATCTACCACTTGCAGCTCCTCCCACCTGTCTTGCTCTCTTCTCTGCGGCTCTCACAGAAACCCAACTGGGTAGGCTTATGTAGCTGACTAGCGTGTTGTGACACTTACGCAAGCTGCCTCCCCAGAACGCTGGCCTCATTAACCCAAGTGCGATCTTAGGAGCAGTCAGGCTACAGGAAAGGACCCTGAAATAGACCATAGCTTCATGGGTTTTATGTCGTTGGATTTAGTTCTGGACATGATTACTTGCTCACCTGTTCTAAAATTGTAGACGTCTCCATTTAGCTTGTCTTAGAAAAGGGACTTATTAAATCTGATAAGAGATTTGTATTTGTGGCTTGTTTTGTGTTCAGAGGTGCAAGAATCAATGTTTTTGTGGGGTTTATAATAAATAGGCTTACCTGCAGAAGACTGATCGTGTTTACATGTCACGAAATACGGCACAAGTAATGGCGCCTCATTATAGCACACACGATCTAGCACCAGTGGGCTCCAAAACGTGCTCTTCCGCTCAAAATGTGGCTCACTATGAATAAAGCTCATTGTCAGGAATGCTGTGCCAGGCAGGCCAGCTGGAGCGACCACATCCATAATGTCTTAAAAGCTACCCATCCTAATGTTCTTAAAGCTACCACATTCCTAATTCTTAAGCTACAACATTCTAATGTCTTGAAGCTACACATCCTAATGTCTTTAAAGCTACAACATCCTAATGTCTTAAAGCTACCAATCCTAATGTCTTAAAGCTGTACAAACATCCTTAATGTGCTTAAAGCTTACAACATCCTTAATGTCTTAAAGGCTAACCACATCTAATGTCTTGAAGCTACCACATCTAATGCTTAAAGCACAAACATCCTAATGTCTTAAAGCTACCACATCCTAATTGTCTTAAAGCTACAACATTCTAATGCTTAAAGCTACAACATTTAATGCTTAAAGCTACAACATTCTAATGTCTTAAAAGCTCCCACATCCTAATGTCTTTAAAGCTGATACCACATCTTAATGTCTTAAAGCTACAACATTCCTTAATGTCTTGAAGATACAACATCTAATGTCTTGAAATACAACATCCTAATTGTCTTAAAGCTACCAACATTCCTAATGTCTTAAAGCTAACCACATCCCAATGTCTGAAGCTACCACATCCCAATGTCTTAAAGCTACAACATCCCAATGTGTTAAAGCTACAACATTCTAAGTCTTAAAGCTACCCAACATTTCTAATGTCTTAAAGCTACAACATTCTAATGTCTTAGAAGATACACATTTCTAATGTCTTAAGCTACAACATCCTAATGTTTTAAACTACCACTCCTAATGTCTTAAAGCTACAACATCCTAATGTCGAAAGCTAACAACATTTCTAATGTTTTAAAGCTACAACATTCCTAATGTCTTAAAGCTACAACATCCTAATGTTTTAAAGCTACCACATCCTAATGTCTTAAAGCCTACAACATCCTAATGATTTAAAAGCCTCAACATCCTAAATGTCTTAAGCTACAAACATCAATAATTTTAAAGCTACAACATTCTAATGTCTTGAAGATACAACATCTAATGTTTTAAAGCTACAACATATCTCTCTG
>NW_019947000.1:34539-38622 GCF_002910315.2 Salvelinus sp. IW2-2015 | reverse complement strand
TCGGTGACCCACAACACTTCTCAGTTCCTATGCTTCCTGGCTGATGTTTTGGTCACTTTTGAATGCTGGCGGTGCTTTCACTCTAGTGGTAGCATGAGACGGAGTCACAACCCACACAAGTGGCTCAGGTAGTGCAGCTCATCCAGGATGGCACATCAATGCGAGCTGTGGCAAGAAGGTTTGCTGTGTCTGTCAGCGTAGTGTCCAGAGCATGGAGGCGCTACCAGGAGACAGGCCAGTACATCAGGAGACGTGGAGGAGGCCGTAGGAGGGCAACAACCAGCAGCAGGACCGCTACCTCGCCTTTGTGCAAGGAGGAGCACTGCCAGAGCCTGCAAAATGACTCCAGCAGGCCACAAATGTGCATGTGTCAGCATATGGTCTCACAAGAGGTCTGAGGATCTCATCTCAGTACCTATGGCAGTCAGGCGACCTCTGGCGAGCACATGGAGGGTGCGGCCCCACAAAGAAATGCCACCCCACACCATGACTGACCCACCGCCAAATCGGTCATGCTGGAGGATGTTGCAGGCAGCAGAACTTTCTCCACGGCGTCTCCAGACTCTGTCACGTCTGTCACATGTGCTCATGTGCTCAGTGTGAACCTGCTTTAATCTGTGAAAGCACAGGGCGCCAGTGGCGAATTTGCCAATCTTGGTGTTCTCTGGCAAATGCCAAACGTCCTGCACGGCGTTGGCTGTAAGCACAACTCCAACCTGTGGATACCAACCCTCATGGAGTCTGTTTCTGACCGTTTGAGCAGACAATCATGCACATTTGTGGCCTGCTGGAGGTCATTTTGCAGGGCAAAATTGTATCTGTGGGTACTGAGATGGGTAATCATTTAAATGAGTTAATAAGCATGTTTTTACTCCTGAACTTATTTAGGCTCCTTGCCATAATAAAAGGGTTGAGTAATTATTGACTCAAGACATTTCAGCTTTCCATTTTTTATTAATTTGTAAATATTTCAAAAACATAATTCCACTTTAACATGATGGGGTATTGGTGTGTAGATCAGTGACACAAAATGTCGATTTAATCAATTTTAAATTCAGACTGTAACACAACCCTGCAGAACCACTCCTTTATTGGGGGTGTCTTGCTAATTGCCTATAATTTCCACCTTTTGTCTATTCCATTTGCACAACAGCATGTGAAATGTATTGTCAATCAGTGTTGTGGACAGTTTGATTTCACAGAAGTGTGATTGACTTGGAGTTACATTGTGTTGTTTAAGTGTTCCCTTAATTTTTTTGAGCAGTGTACTTTGGATGGTGTATCATTACACCCAGTCACTACAATACAGGAGCCCTTCTAACTCAGTTGCCGGAGAGGAAGGAAACCGCTCAGGGATTTCACCATGAAGTCAATGGTGATTTTAAAACAGTTACAGAGTTGAATGGCTGTGATAGGATATAACTGAGGCTGGATCAACAACATTTCAGTCAATCCACAATACTAACCTAATTTACAGTGTGAAAATAAGGAAGCCTGTTCAGAATGCAAATATTCTAAAACATGCATCCACATGCATCCTGTTTGCAATAAGGCCCTAAAGTAATACTGCAAAAAATGTGGCAAAGAAAGTAACTTTTTGTCCTGAATACAAAGTGTTATGTTTAGGGCAAATCCAACACAACTCATCTCTGAGTATCATTCTTCATAATATCATGCATGATGGTGGCTGCATCATGTTATGGGTATGCTTGTCATTGGCAAGGACTATGGAGTTTTTTTAGGATGAAAAGAAAAATGGAATAGAGCTAAGCACAGACAAAAATCCAAGAGAAAAACCTGGTTCAGTTTACGTTCCACCAGACACTGGGAGACTAATTCACCATTCAGCAGGACAATAACCTTAAACTCAAGGCCGTATCTACACTGGAGTTGCTTACCAAGATATATTCCTGAGTGGCCTAGTTACAGTTTTGACTTAAGAAACTATGGCAACATCTAACAATGGCTGTGTAACAATGGCTGTGAGGCCCTTTCAGATTTTTCACTTTCTGACAGGAAGTTTGCTGCAAAATGAGTTCTGTTTTACTCACAGATATAATTCAAACGGTTTTAGAAACTTGAGAGTGTTTTCTATCCAATAGTAATAATAATATGCATATTGTACGAGCAAGAATTGAGTACGAGGCCGTTTGAAATGGGCACCTTTTATCCAAGCTACTCAATACTGCCCCTGCAGCCATAAGAAGTTAAAGACTTGCCCAGAAAGACTCACAGCTTCTTAGAGACTTTACCCCAGAAAGACTCACAGCTGTTAAAGACTTGCCCAGAAGACTCACAGCTCTTAGAGACTTCACCCAGACTACAGCTGTAGTCGTTGCCAACGTTTGATTCTGACATGTATGACCCAATGCGTGTGAATACTTATGTAAATTAGATATTTCTGTATTTCATTTATACAATACATTTTCTAAAATGTAAAAAAATATATATATATTTCACTTTGTCATTATGGGGTATTGTGTTAATCCATGTTAATGCTGTAACACTACAACGTGGTGAATAAGTCAAGGGTATGAATACTTTCTGAAGGCTCTGTGATTGGACAGGGAGGACCTTAGATAAACACTCCAAAGGCCTTTCTCGCTGAACTAGGGTTCTGAGCTACTCACTGCTCATCAGGAGAGCCTTCCAACACCAGTCTATCTGGAAAACCTACAGCACGTCTACTTAAATATAGTTCTGTAGTATAGAAATGGCGTAACCAGAATAGACACACAAGCGCTTTACGATCAATCAGATCTCTATTCATACCGTGTTTATACCAGCTCCCCTGGTGGTTTGACACACATTACACCATATCCTCTGTTTCTACGGAGACGCGTGTGTGTCTGCGTGTGTGTTGTGTGTGTGTGTGTGTGTGTGTGTGTCTGTGTGTGTATTGTGTGTGTGTGTGTGTGTGTGTGTCATTGTGTTAGTGTGTGTGTGTCTGCGTGTGTAGTCGTACTGCAGAGCGTTTTATTCGGGGTTTAGGGAAGGGAGGGAGGGAGGGAGGGATAAAAGGCATCATCAGAATCAGCTTTATATAAATACATTTACCCAGAATGCTGCCTTGGTGCGAAGGTGCTGCCTTGGTGGTGAGAAGGTGCTGCCTTTGTTAAAATGTGCTGCCAACAATGGAGTATAGACTGATTACAGGGGAATATAGACTGATTACAGGGGAATATAGACTGATTACAGTGGAGCATAGACTGATTACATGGGAGTATAGGCTGATTACAGTGGAGCATAGACTGATTACAGTTGAGCATAGACTAATTACATGGGAGTATAGACCGATTACAGTGGTGCATAGACTGATTACAGTGGAGCATAGACTGATTACAGGGGAATATAGACTGATTACATGGGAGTATCGACTGATTACAGTGGAGTATAGACTGATTACAGTGGAGTATAGACTGATTACAGTGGAGCATAGACTAATTACATGGGAGTATAGACCGATTACAGTGGTGCATAGACTGATTACAGGGGAATATAGGCTGATTACAGTGAAGTATAGACGATTACATGGGAGTATAGACTGATTACAGTGGAACATAGACTGATTACATGGGAGTATAGACTGATTACAGTGGAGCATAGACTGATTACAGGGGAATCTGGGCTGATTACAGTGGGGTATAAACTGATTACATGGGAGTATAGACTGATTACAGTGGAGCATATACTGATTGCATGGGAGTATATACTGATTACAGTGCAGCATAGACTGATTACAGGGGGATATAGACCGATTACAGTGGAGCATAGACTGAGTACAGTGGAGTATAGGCTGATTACAGTGGAGTATAGACTGATTACAGTGGAGTATAGACTGATTACAGTGGAGTATAGACTGATTACAGTGGATTATAGACTGATTACAGTGGAGTATAGACTGATTACAGTGGAGTATAGACTGATTACAGTGGAGCATAGACTGATTACAGGGGAATATAGGCAGATTACAGTGGAGTATAGACTGATTACATGGGAGTATAGACTGATTACAGTGGCGTATAGATTGATTACAGTGGAGTATAGACCGATTACAGTGGAGTATAGACTGATTACAGGGAG
>NW_019947000.1:27289-33798 GCF_002910315.2 Salvelinus sp. IW2-2015 | reverse complement strand
GTGTGTGTGTGTGTGTGTGTGTGGTTGTGTGTTGTGTGTGTGTGTGTGTGTGTGTGTGTGTGTGTGTGTGTGTGTGTGTGTGTGTGTGTGTGTGTGTGTGTGTGTGGGTGTTTTGTGTGTGTGTGTGTGTGTGTGTGTGTGTCTTACTGTTAGGTTTATGTTGTAAGTAACACTCCACAGTGTAAGAGTTGACCCAGTTTCTCCTCCGCTCTCCTTTAGAGACAGTACTCTGAGCATACAGTCAGTCTCAGACAGAACAACACACATCAGTACTTGGCCTGACCATGAATACATGGGTAACTGCCAAAATAAAGGAAACACCAACATAAACCCACTGGGCACACAATGGTTGAATCAACATTGTTTCCACATCAATGAAATAACGTTGAACCAACATAGCATAGAGGTTGAATTGACATCTGTGCCCAGTGGGAAGTGTCTTATTAGGTAGGGCGTTGGGCTACCAGAGCTGTCCCGAACAGCTTCAATGCGCCTTGGCATAGATTCTACAAGTGTCTGGAACTCTATTGGAGGGATGTGTCATCATTCTATAATTTGYTGTTTCGTTAATGGTGGTGAAAAACACTTATTTTAAATTCTAAAAAACTGTTTTTGCTTTGTCATTATTGTGTGTAGGTTGATGAGGGGGAAAAAACAATTTACTCCATTTTAGGAAACAGACAGGAAACACACATAACGGTATCTCTTAAAGTGTGCATTTCCCAGCTGTCAGGTTTACATCTAAATATTGTGAAACGTGTGTGATTAAACATGAAACTATTTGTGAAAAGATGTAATGTGATGTTAACCTTCTAAATGAGAGTATGGATTTTCATATAAAGATTAACTAGTCAGTGGCCACACCCACGTGAGCATAGACATTACGTCGGTGTCATGGAACCGCCCTTTTTCTGAAATGTATAATACCGCTCGTGATGAAATTTACATTTCAAGCCACGGAGACCCACGGTAAACCGGACATCTCGAATGGTTAAGACCACGCAAACCATAGGACTAGAAAACCATCCCACGTGGAGCATTGGCTACACGGCTGGAAATGGTTAAACTCTGAGACTATCGAGTCACTACAGAAAGAGAAAATTCTAGATGACACGAACTACTAGTTTGCAGCTAGAAATTAGGTAAACTTAGAACGAGAATACCGACACCGCCGAAGCATCTATTTTCTAGGAGTACATTTCTGAATGGTACTCTGAAGTATCCATGCTAACACCTAACAACAAAAGACTTTGAGGGCTTCAATGAAAGTTAACCAGAGACTCTGACGAACCCTACAGGACGATTGAGGATTTCAACAGAGAAGACAACAACAACAACATACGGGCGTAAATATATATACATTGCAATTATTCTCGATGAGCGGCCGTTCATGTGCAAAGATTAGCATTTCAATTAATAATTATAAGACTGTGTGTAATGAATTATTTTGTCTTTCCGCTTTCTTTCTCAGTCCCACCCCTTTCCTTTTGTCTACCAAGCTGTCAAATCGGCTTAGCCCACTAGGGACTTTTCTATCATTCTTAGTAACCAATAGCTACTGTTTGTTTGTTATGTATTTCTGTGATTATTTAGTTAGTTAGTAAATAAATAATTAGACAATGTATATTGCTGATTCATAATTTATGCTAGGGTTCGCGTGCAGATAACCAAGAATGTTACGACGTTTGGAACGAGACTAACAAGGTAATAATAATACATTAATGAGAATGACTAATCGATCAGATGCCCCAACTTCCTAATTAATTAAGTTTACATGATTAGTTTAATCACGTAATAATTATTACACATAGAGAATTGATTTGATTATTGATTGTCTTTCAAATGTAATGACAGTAAAGACAACGACATAGGGTTAGAGGAAGGAGAGTGGCTGTGTTTAGGTTAGAGGAAGGGGTGGCTGTGTGTAGGGTTAGAGGAAGAGAGTGGCTGTTGTGTTAGGGGTTAGAGGAAGGAGAGTGGCTGTGTGTTAGGGTTAGAGGAAGAGAGGGCTGTGTGGTAGGGTTTAGAGGAAGGAGAGTGGCTGTGTGGTAGGGTTAGAGGAAGGAGAGTGGCTGTGTGTAGGGTTAGAGGAAGGAGAGTGGCTGTGTGTTAGGGTTAGAGGAAGGAGAGTGGCTGTGTGTTAGGGTTAGAGGAAGGAGAGTGGCTGTGTGTTAGGGTTAGAGGAAGGAGAGTGGCTGTGTGTAGGGTTAGAGGAAGGAGAGTGGCTGTGTGGTGTGGGTTGAGAGGAAGGAGAGTGGCTGTGTGTTAGGGGTTAGAGGAAGAGCAGTGGGTCTGTGTGTTAGGGGTTGAGGGAAGGAGCAGTGGCTGTGTGTTAGGGTTAGTAGGAGGAGAGTGGTTGTGTGGTTAAGGGGTTAGAGGAAGGAAGAGTGGTTCTGATGTGTGTAGGGGTTAGAGAAGGAGAGTGGCTGTGGTGTTTTGGGGTTTAGAGGAAGGAGAGATGGGCTGTGTGTTAGGGTAAGAGAAGAGAGTGGCTGTTGTGTTAGGGTTAGCAGGAAAGGAGAAGTGGCTGTGTGTAGGGTTAGAGAGGAGAGAGTGGCTGGTGTGTTAGTTGGTTAGAGGAAGGAGAGTGGCTGTGTTCGTTATGGGGGTTAGAGGAGACGGAGAGTGGCTGTGTGTGGGAGGGACGGGTGTGTTAGGGTAGAGAAGGAGAGTGGCTGTGTGTAGGGTTTAGAGGAGGAGAGGGAGGATGGAGGAGCGAGAGCGGGTAGAGGAGGAATGCTGTGTGATGGCGGTTGAGAGGAAGGAGATGGGCTGTGTGTTAAGGGTAGAGGAAGGAGAGTGGCATGGTGTTTTAGGGGTGGTAGAGGAGGGAGAGTGGCTGTGTGTTTGGGGTTAGAGGAAGGAGAGTGGCCTGTGTGTTGGGTTAGAGAAGGAAGTGTTGGGTAGGGTAGAGGAGTGGCTTGTGTGTATGGGTTTAGAGGAAGAGAGTGGCTGTGTGGTAGGGGTTAGAGGAAGGAGAGTGGCTTGTGTGTTAGGGGTTAGAGGAAGGATGGTGACTGGTGTGTGTAGGGGCGTTAGGAGAAGGAGAGTGGCTGTGTGTTAGGGGTTGAAGAGGAAGGAGAGTGGCTGTGTGTTAGGGTACTGAGGAAGGAGAGTGGGCTGTGTGTTAGGGTTGATGGAAGGAGAGGTTAGGCTGTGTGTTAGGGGTTAGAAGGAAGGACAGAGAGTGGCTGTGTGTTACGGGGTTAGAGGAGGAGAGTGGCTTGTGTGTTAGGGGTTAGAGGAAGGAGCAGTGGCTGTGTGTAGGTTGAGAGGAGAGTCTTTTAGAGGAGGGCGTGTGAGGTGAGAGAGTGGCTGTGTTGGGTAGAAGGGTGCTTTGGGGTAGGGTTAGAGGAAGAAGAGGTGGCTGTGTGGTTAGGGTTAGAGGAAGGCAGAAGTGGCTTGTGTGTTAGGGGTTAGAGGACAAGGAGAGTGTGCTGTGTGTATGAGGGTTTAAGGAAGGAGAGTGGCGGTCTGTGTGTTAGGGGTTAGAGGAAGGAGAGTGGCTGTTGTGTTAGGGTTAGAGGAAGGAGAGTGCTGTGTGTTAGGGGTTAGAGGAAGAGAGTGGGCTGTGTGTTTAGGGTTAGAGGAAGAGAGTGGTGTGTGGTAGGGTTAGATGGAAGGCCAGGTGGCTGTGTTGGTAGGGTTAGAGGAAGGGAGAGTGGCTGTGTGTTAGGGTTAGAGGAAGGAGAGTTGGCTGTGTGTTAGGGTTAGAGAAGGAGAGTGGCTGTGTGTTAGGGGTTAGAGGAAGGAGAGTGGCTGTGTGTTAGGGTTTACGAGGAAGGAAGAGTGGCTGTTGTTAGGGGGAGAGGAAGGAGAGTGGCTGTGGTGTTAGGGGTTAGAGGAAGGAGAGTGGCCTGTGTGTTAGGGGTTAGAGGAGGAGAGTGGTTGTGTGGTTAGGGGTTAGAGGAAGGAGAGTGGCTGTGTTTTCGGGGTTATAAGGGAAGGAGAGTGGCTGTGTGTTAGGGGTTAGAGGAAGGAGAGTGCTGATGTGTTTAGGTTGAGGAAAGGAGAGTGCTGTGTGTTAGGGGGTTAGAGGAAGGAGAGTGGCTGTGTGGTAAGGGTTAGAGGAAGGAGAAGTGCTGTGTGTTAGGGGTTAGAGGAAGGAGAGTGGCTGTGTGTTGGGTTAGAGGAAGGAGAGTGGCTGTGTGGTAGAGGTTAGAGGAAGGAGAGTGGCTGTTGTGTTAGGGTTAGAGAAGGAGAGTGGCTGTGTGTTAGGGTTTACAGAGGAAGGAGAGTGGCTGTGTGTTAGGGTTAGAGGAAGGAGAGTGGCTGTGTGGTAGGGTTAGAGGAAGGAGAGTGGTGTGTGGTAGGGTTAGAGGAAGGAGAGTGCTGTGTGTTTAGGGGTTAGAGGAAGGAGAGTGCTGTGTTGTTAGGGGTTAGAGGAAGGAGAGTGGCTGTGTGTTAGGTTTAGAGGAAGGAGAGTGGTGTGTGTTGGGTAGAGTGAAAGGAGAAGTGGGCTGTGTGTTAGGGGTTAGAGGCGGAGAGGTGGCTGTGTGGTAGGGTTGAGGAAGGAGAGTGGCTGTGTGGTGGGTTTTAGAGGAAGGAGAAGAGTGGCTGTGTGTTAGGGGTTGAGGAAGGAGAGTGGCTTGTGTTGTTAGGGTAGAGGAAGGAGAGTGGCTGTGTGGTAGGGTTAAGGAAGGAGAGTGGCTGTGTGTTAGGGTTAGTAGGAAGGAGGTGGCTGTGTGTTAGGGTTAGATGGAAGGAGAGTGGCTGTGGTGTGTAGGGGTTAGAGGAAGGAGAGTGGCTGTGTGTTAGGGTTAGAGGAAGGAGAGTGGCTGTTGTGTTATGGGGGGGGGGGTTAGAGGAAATGGGGGTAAGTGAGAGTGGCTGTGGTGTTAGGGTTTAGAGGAAGGATAGTGGCTGTGTGGTTAGGTTTAGAGGAAGGACAGTGGCTTTGTGTGTTAGGGGTTAGATGTTAAGGAGCGTGGCTGTGTGTTAAGGGTTTGAGGAAAGGAGAGTGGCTGTGTGGTTAGGGGTTAGAGGAAGGAGAGTGGCTTATGTGTTAGTTGGTGTAGGAAGGAAGGAGAGGTGGCTGTGTGTTACGGTTAGAGGAAGGAGAGTGGCTGTGTGTTAGGGTTAGAGGAAGGAGAGTGGGCTGTTGTGTTAGGGTTTAGAGGAAGAGAGTGGGCTTGTGTGTTAGGGGTTATGAGAAGGAGAGTGGGCGTGTGGTTAGGGGTTAGAGGAAGGAGAGTGCTGTGTGTTAGGTGTTGAAGGAAGGAGAAGTGGCTGTGGTGTTAGGGTTAGAGGAAGGAGAGTGCCTGTGTGTTAGGGTTTACGAGGAAGGAGAGTGGCTGTGTGTTAGGGTTAGAGGAAGGTAGATTCGTTGGCCTGTGTGTTTAGTTGGTTAGTGGAAGGAGAGTGGCTGTGGTGTTAGGGGTATAGAGGAAGGAGAGTGGCCTGTTGTGTTAGGGTTAAGCGGAAGGAGAGTGGCTTGTGTGTTAGGGGTTAGAGGAAGGAGAGTGGCTGTGTGTTAGGGTTAGGAGGATAGGAGAGTGCTGTGGTGTTAGGGGTTTAGAGGAAGGAGAGTGGCTGTGTGTTTAGGGTTAGAGGAAGGAGAGTGGCTGTGTGTTAGGTTTAGAGGAAGGAGAGTGGCTGTGTGTTCAGGGTTCGAGGAAGGAGAGTGGCTGTGTGTTCGGGTTAGAGGAAGGAGAGTGGCTGTGTGGTAGGGTTAGAGGAAGGAGAGTGGCTGTGTGGTCAGGGTTAGAGAAGGAGAGTGGCTGTGTGTTAGGGTTAGAGGAAGGAGATTGTGGCTGTGTGTAGGGTTAGAGGAAGGAGCACGTGGTGTGTGGTAGGGTTAGAGGATGGAGAGTGGCTGTGTGTTAGGGTTAGAGGAAGGAGAGTGGCTTGTGGGTGGGTTAGGGTTAGATTGGAAGGAGATTTGTTGGCTGTGTGGTAGGGTTAGAGGAAGGGAGTGGCTTTGGTGTTTTAGGGTTAGAGGGAAGGAGAGTGGGTGTGTTTAGGTTGAGGAAGGAGAGTGCTGTCGTGTGGTAGGGTTAGAGAAGGAGATGGCTGTGTGGTAGTTAGAGGAAGGGAGTGGCTGTGTATGTTAGGGTTAGAGGAAGGAGAGCGGCTGTGTTAGGGTTAGAGGAGGATGGCTGTGTGTTAGGTTAGGAAGGGGAGTGTTAGGAAGAATTGGCTGTGTGTGTAGGGTTGAGGAGGAGGTGGCTGTGTGTGGGTTAAGAGGAAGGAGAGTGCTGTGTGTTTGGGTTTAGAGAAGGAGAGTGGCTGTGTGGTTGGGTTAGAGGAAGGAGAGTGGCTTGTTGGTAGGGTTGAGGAAGAGAGTGGTGTTGTGGTGAGGGTTGAGGAGGAGAGTGGTGTGTGTTAGGGTAGATGGGTGTAAGTGAGAGTGGCTGTGTGTTAGGTGTAGAGGAAGGAGAGATGGCTGTGTGGTAGTGGTTGAGGAAGGAGAGTGCTGTGTGTGAGGGTTGAGGAAGGAGAGTGCCTGTGTGGATAGTGTTAGAGGAGGTAAGTGGCTGTGTGTGTATGGGGTAGAGGAAGGAGAAGTG
>NW_019947000.1:0-25780 GCF_002910315.2 Salvelinus sp. IW2-2015 | reverse complement strand
GGAGAGTGGCTGTGTGTTAGGGTTAGGGAAGGAGAGTGGCTGTGGTGTTAGGTTAGAGGAAGGAGAGTGCTGTGTGTTAGGGTTAGAGGAAGGAAGAGTGGCTGTGTGTTAGGGTTAGAGGAAGAGAAGTGGCTGTGTGTTAGGGTTAGAGGAAGGAGAGTGGCTGTGTGTTAGGGGTAGAGGAAGGAGAGTGGCTGTGTGTTAGGGTTAGAGGAAGGAGAGTGCGTGTGTTTAGGTTAAGAGAAGTGAGAGTGGCTGTGTGTTAGGGGTTAAGAGGAAGGAGAGTGGCTGTGTGTTAGGTTAGAGGAAGGAGAGTGGCTGTGTGGTAGGGTTGTAAAGAGTTGTAGTAGTAGAACATTATTGATCACATGACAGGAAATGTAATGTATCACCACTAGCATCAAGCAATACAAAGATATAGTGTAATCGTATATAGCCTTTTAACTTTCTTGTGTATATGTGCAATGGGTTGTGGTGTGTGTGTGTGTGTGTGTGTGTGTGTGTGTGTGTGTGTGTGTGTTGTGTGTGTTGTGTGTGTGTGTGTGTGTGTGTGTGTGTTGTGTGTGTGTGTGTGTGTGTGTGTGTGTGTGTGTTAGTGAGAGAGACAGAAAGTATGAGTGTCCTGTAAGAGCTTCCCATAAGAGGCAGGATGTAGTGGAGCAGTAGAGAGCTTCAAGTTCCTCAGTATCCACATCACTAAAAGACCCTGTCATGGTCCACACACACCAACAGAGTCGTGAAGAGGGCACGATAACGCCTCTTCCCCCTCAGGAGGCTGAAAAGATTTGCATGGCCCTCAGATCCTAAAAAGTTCTACTGCTGCATCACTGAGAGCATTTTGACTGGCTGCATCATCACTTGGCATGGGCAACTGCTCGGCATCCGACCGCAAGGCGCTAAAGAGGGTAGTGCGTATGGCCCAGTACATTACTGGGGCGAAACCCTGACGTCCAGGACCTTTATACCAGGTGGTATCAAAGGAAGGCCCTAAAATGGTCAAAGACTCCAGCCACCCAAGTCATAGACTGTTTTCTCTGCTACTGCACTGTAAACGGTACCGGAGCGCCAAGTCTGGGACCCAAAATGCACCTAACAGCTTCTACACCCCTAAGAATGCTGAACAGTAATCAAATGTACACCACCCCATTATGATATATTTATTTCACACTGACTCTATACACACTGCACACTTATCAGTAGAGTGCATACATTTTTCCATGCAGGTCCCCCATGGGAATTGAACCCACAATCCTGGCGTTGAAAGCGCAATGCTGTACCAACTGAGCTACCCGAAACTCACACACACACACACACACACATGGATATAGAAGCCATGCACACACTCACACACACACACACTTCACATACGCTACTGCTACTCTGTTTATTATATATTCTGATTGCCTACATACTTCTACCCCTACCACATGTACATACTGTATTACATCAATTACCTCATCAAATCTAATGACATTTTATTGGTCACTTGCGCCGAATACAACAGGTGTAGACATTACAGTAAAATGCTGAATACAACAGGTGTAGACATTACAGTAAAATGCTGAATACAACAGGTGTAGACATTACAGTAAAATGCTTACTTACGAGCCTGTTTCCAACAATGCAGAGTTAAAAAGTAAGACAAATATTTGCTAAATAAAAAAAAGGAAATAATAACACAATAAAAACAATAACGATAACATACTGTTGGTCAATTTCTTCAACAGATGATCAGTTCTATATAATTCTCAAACTTATACATTAGTAGTAGAAAGGAAATGCAGAGTCTTTAAGTATAAAAAGTCTCCTTTAGTAATACAATTGTAGGCAGAAGTTGGTACAGAGTACAGTATATGATAGCTCTATCAGGTTCTGCAAGGTGTCTAAGACATCCTGCAACTTATATAGCCTCCCCATTGACATTTCACAACAGATAAGTCTAAGCATCTTCTGCCAGGTGGCGGTTTCCATCAGGCCTGCAGTGGCCTTGTGTTCTCAGAAAACCAGTCGTATTCTCAGAACCTCAGACAGCCATGGTGGGGCCCAGACAGGAGGAGTATGAGCGTAGGCAGTTTCCTCCTTCTGATATTGTCTGAGGGGCACAACACTCAAAACAGGTATTAACACACACACAGAGGTCTCCTAGGAGGAGACCCTACAGTTTATCATAACACAATTTATTAACCCTTTAAAAGGTATGAGGCCTTTGTTTAACCCCGTCATTCCCTCCTTTGAGGCCCCAGGCCTCAACAAAAGCAAAGTAACTCAAGCATAGTGATTATAAGAATCATCCATAAAAGGTGCTTTAGACTGTAAGCAATCCTCAGGAGATTGAGGATAGAAATAAGGGTCTGGGTGTGCACTCTTATCTGTTATGATGGTTGTGACGTCTTCTGGCAGTGTGATAGGTGGTGCCACCCCTGATGCTCCTAGACCTTCACCGCTGTAGGTGTTTCTGCGATGACCTGGTAGGGACCTATCCATCTAGGGTGTTTCCACTTCCTTTTGTGGACCTTCAGCTTGATCCATTCTCCAACGTCAACAAGTAGGCTGTCTGGGTCASCCTGTTCTGGAACTTCCTGGGCTTTCCTGTATTGGGAATACAAAGACCTAACAGCATGGGTTAGTTCCTTCATATATTTGCTCAAATCATCATCCAGTGCAGTCAGGTCAGTCAGTTTTGGAGTCAGTGATCTGTGTAAAGGAACGTTCATTGGATGGCCAGTTAAAGTATCAAAACAAACTCTGAACCAATTACATTAATTTGGGAACAGGTCCGAAAAGCATTAAACATTTATGGCAATTTAGCTAGCTAGCTTGCACTTCCAATGAGGGGATGGCACGTGGGTACCTGCTTCTATAAACCAATGAGAGATGTGGGAGAGGCAGGACTTGCAGCGCGATCTGCGTCACAAATAGAACTGACTTCTATTTTAGCACTTGGCAAGCAGGCACTCTTTGGCGCGTGCGAGCATTGTGCAATAATTGAATAATAAACATTTCAACATTTATTTTGCAACGCGACACGCACGCGACGGGAGCGGTGTAGTAAGCCTGTAAGTCTATCCTGTGCAAGCAAACAGTGGTCCTCCAACTGAGCAGTGTGTGTATGCATTTTGGGGGGCTGTATAATAGAGATCCTTCCTGATAGCACTGTGTTGACACACACGGTCCCTCCGGCTCACACACACACACACACACAATTACATAAACACACCATAATGATAATAATCAGTTTGTCACCTGTGTGTTCCCGTCACATGGACCACAGCACGCACTCACACGAGAGAGAGCAGGGTTAAACCTGAATTAACATCCAGAGAGAGAGCAGGGTTAAACCTGAGTTAACATCCAGAGAGAGGGTGGGGTTAACCTGAATTAACATCCAGAGAGAGAGGCAGGGTTAAACCTGAGATTAACATCCAGAGAGAGAGCGGGGTTAAACCTGAATTAACATCCAGAGAGAGAGCAGGTTTAAACCTGAGTTAACATCGCAGAGAGAGCAGGATTAAACCTGAATTAACATCCGGAGAGAGGCAGGTTAAACCTGAATTAACATCCAGAGAGAGAGCAGGGTTAAACCTGAGTTAACATCCAGAGAGAGAGCAGGTTTAAACCTGAGTTAACATCCAGAGAGAGCAGGATTAAACCTGAATTAACATCCTGAGAGAGAGCAGGGTTAAACCTGAATTAACATCCAGAGAGAGAGCAGGGTTAAACCTGAATTAACATCCAGAGAGAGAGCGGGGTTAAACCTGAATTAACATCCAGAGAGAGAGCAGGTTTAAACCTGAGTTAACATCCAGAGAGAGAGATTAAACCTGAATTAACATCCTGAGAGAGAGCAGGGTTAAACCTGAATTAACATCCAGAGAGAGAGCAGGGTTAAACCTGAGTTAACATCCAGAGAGAGAGCAGGTTTAAACCTGAGTTAACATCCAGAGAGAGCAGGATTAAACCTGAATTAACATCCTGAGAAGAGAGCAGGGTTAAACCTGAATTAACATCCAGAGAGAGAGCAGGGTTAAACCTGAATTAACATCCAGAGAGAGAGCAGGTTTAAACCTGAGTTAACATCAGAGAGGCAGGATTAAACCTGAATTAACATCCTGAGAGAGAGCAGGGTTAAACCTGAATTAACATCCAGAGAGAGAGCAGGGTTAAACCTGAATTAACATCCAGAGAGAGCAGGGTTAACCTGAATTAACATCCAGAGAGAGAGCAGGGTTAAACCTGAATTAACATCCAGAGAGAGAGCAGGGTTAAACCTGAGTTAACATCCAGAGAGAGAGCAGGGTTAAACCTGAATTAACATCCAGAGAGAGCAGGGTTAAACCTGAGTTAACATCCAGAGGAGAGAGCAGGTTTAAACCTGAGTTAACATCCAGAGAGAGCAGGTTTTAAACCTGAATTAACATCCTGAGAGAGAGCAGGGTTAAACCTGAATTACATCCAGAGAGAGAGCAGGGTTAAACCTGAATTAACATCCAGAGAGAGAGCAGGGTTAAACCTGAATTAACATCCAGAGAAGAGAGCATGTTAAACCTGAATTAACATCCAGAGAGAGAGCAGGGTTAAACCTGAATTAACATCCAGAGAGAGAGCAGGGTTAAACCTGAATTAACATCCAGAGAGAGAGCAGGTTAAACCTGAATTAACATCCGAGAGAGAGCAGGGTTAAACCTGAGTTAACATCCAGAAGAGAGAGCAGGGTTAAACCTGAGTTAACATCCAGAGAGAGGCAGGGTTAAACCTGAATTACATCCAGAGAGAGAGCAGGGTTAAACCTGAATTAACATCCAGAGAGAGGCAGGGTTAACCCTGAGTTAACATCCAGAGAGAGAGCAGGGTTAAACTGAGTTAACATCCAGAGAGAGAGCAGGTTAAACCTGAATTAACATCCAGAGAAGAGCAGGGTTAAACCTGAATTAACATCCAGAGAGGAGCAGGGTTAAACCTGAGTTAACATCCAGAGAGAGAGCAGGGTTTAAACCTGAATTAACATCCAGAGAGAGGGCAGGGTTAAACCTGAATTAACATCCAGAGAGAGAGCAGGGTTAAACCTGAATTAACATCCAGAGAGAGAGCAGGGTTTAACCTGAGTTAACATCCAGAGAGAGAGAGTTAAACCTGAATTAACATCCAGAGAGAGAGCAGGGTTAAACCTGAATTAACATCCAGAGAGAGAGCAGGGTTAAACCTGATTAACATCCAGAGAGAGAGCAGGGTTAAACCTGAGTTAACATCCAGAGAGAGAGCAGGGTTAAACCTGAATTAACATCCAGAGAGAGAGCAGGGTTAAACCTGAATTAACATCCAGAGAGAGAGCAGGGTTAAACCTGAGTTACATCCAGAGGAGAGCAGGGTTAAACCTGAGTTAACATCCAGAGAGAGAGCAGGGTTAAACCTGAATTAACATCCAGAGAGAGAGCAGGGTTAAACCTGAATTACATCCAGAGAGAGAGCAGGGTTAAACCTGAATTAACATCCAGGAGAGAGAGAGCAGGGTTAACCCTGAGTTAACATCCAGAGAGAGAGCAGGGTTAAGCTGAGTTAACATCCGAGAGAGAGCAGGTTAACCTGAATTAACATCCAGAGAAGAGCAGGGTTAAACCTGAATTAACATCCAGAGAAAGAGCAGGGTTAACCTGAATTAACATCCAGAGAGAGCAGGGTTAAACCTGAATTAACATCCAGAGAGAGAGCAGGGTTAAACCTGAATTAACATCCAGAGAGAGAGCAGGGTTAAACCTGAATTAACATCCGAGAGAGAGCAGGGTTAAACCTGATTAACATCCAGAGAGAGAGCAGGGTTAAACCTGAGTTAACATCCAGAGAGAGAGCGGTTAAACCTGAATTAACATCCAGAGAGAGGCAGGGTTAAACCTGAATTAACATCCAGAGAGAGAGCAGGGTTAAACCTGAGTTAACATCCAGAGAGAGAGCAGGGTTAAACCTGAGTTAACATCCAGAGAGAGAGCAGGGTTAAACCTGAATTAACATCCAGAGAGAGAGGGGGGGGAAAAAAGATAGCAAGATCAGTTTTGAGGGTGAAATCGGAAATCGAACTTTAGAACCCGCCCACTTACCGTTCAACATGTGGGTCCCAAATGGCACCCTATTCCATGTTGATAAGGGTTAGGATAAGACCCTCTCTAGGGAGACCTGGAGGACTGACATTAGATCCTGTGATGAAGACAAAGAAAAGAAGAAGAAAAAGATGAAGAAGGATGATGATGATGATGGTCCATCCCTGGGCTAAACAGTTATTTTGCGGAGTGCGTAACAATGAGGCCTGCTAGGAGTAACACAGAGTGACACACGCCAACGCACAGCTTCCAAACATCCCCTCTCCACTTACACACACAACACACGCACATGCACAGACAGGCAAACGCACACATATAGTGTGGTGGCTTATTTCTGTATTTACCAAATGAGGAGAAACAAACTTCACACACCAGTCAGAGTTATACTTAAACTACATTTTTAATAATAATAAGAGCTTTGCAATAGCATTTGACTTTCAATKATGCGCTATCTCTAATGAACCATTGAAAGTGACAACAGAAAAGTACAAAGATCTTTTATAGCCAAGATACACCCCTCTCAACCTACATGACAAACCACAGATCTTAGGAACAGTTCATAAAGGGACTTTATAATTGAGAAAGGAGTATCCCTTAGCCAGATAACATTCACTATTAATTATCGTTCAGTTTGGTCCCATAGCACAGAACCATTACCTCATCCAATGGCATAACAAATGTTAACTCTGGATACTCCCATCTCAAGTAAACCCCCTCTTGACCCCACTCCTGGACAAGCTCACTGAGGGGAGTGAGCCTCTAGGTCATACACTATCCTAGGATAAGTGCAACATCAGAGAGGACATATAATGGTTCCAGACACTGCCATAATCCTCCCCCAATGCCAAAGGAGGGAGTGACTTGCGCACAGACATTGTGGAGACAAGTAATTGGTTCCCCATTAATCACGCCATCCCTTCACATSGTTTAACAGATACATTTAAACATGTATACTTTTTAGATAAAACTATACTAAATATAATCATACAGTATGGCACCAAATAATTGATTACAGTTTTTTTCAATTGCTAACAAGCATCGGTCAATACTGAAGCCACTTTTCAAAACTCTTCACACAGTCTGTATTACCAAYATGCATCTTGGCCAAACAGTTCATCTCACCTCCAAAACTCACTCAAACCACCAATACACTTTATACATGTCTCAAAATAACACAACAGTTCTCACTCAGAAAGCGTACATTGTCACTCATAACACACTGACCTATAAAACACTAACAACAGGGAGCATTTGTCACGCCCTGACCCTAGAGAGCCGTTTTATTTCTCTATTTAGTTAGGTCAGGGTGTGATGTGGGGTGGGCATTCTATGTTCTGTATTTCTGTGTGTTTGGCCGAGTGTGGTTCCCAATCAGAGGCAGCTGTCTATCGTTGTCTCTGATTGGGAATCATATTTAGGCAGCCTGTTTTACCACCTTAGTTGTGGGTAGTTGTCTTTGTTAGTGGCCTGTATAGACCTAGTAAGTGTCACGTTCGTTTTTGGTGTTTCTTGTTTAGTTGGCGACATTCTTAATAAAGGAAAAATGTACGCTGACCACGCTGCACCTTGGTCCGGTCATTTCCCTGACGACGTTCGTGACAGCATGATATAAATKATWAACTTTTCTCTTTGAAGTTTGAAYGATTTTTCACATAAATCAGTATTTCATTATAGAATAAGAATAACACCTTTTCACTTTATTGACTGTACTAAAGTATATGTAACAAGAATTAATCAGAAATGCAGCAATTTGCCTCAATAGCCTTTATTTTTTCTATATATTTGCATATTTGCATATTGCAAATAGTAGTAATTTTATACCTGTGAAAATAAAAAATTGAACAAAAAACTAATTCCTGAAATTCCAGGTCGCAATAATAATTACAAAAAAACATCATCAACATGTATAGTATAATCACTCATACTGTACAGTACTGTGAGGGTTCTAGTTCTCATCAACATGTATAGATAACCACTCATACTGTACAGTACTGTGAGGTTCTAGTTCTCATCAACATGTATAGTATAACACTCATACTGTACAGTACTGTGAGGGTTCTAGTTCTCATCAGCATGTATAGTATAATCACTCATACTGTACAGTACTGTGAGGGTTCTAGTTCTCATCAGCATGTATAGATAATCACTCATACTGTACAGTACGTGGAGGTTCTAGTTCTCATCAGCATGTATAGTATAATCATCATATGTACAGTACTGTGAGGGTTCTAGTTCTCATCAGCATGTATATATAATCACTCATACTGTACATACTGTGAGGGTTCTAGTTCTCATCAACATGTATAGTATAATCACTCATCTGTACAACGGTAGGTTCTAGTTCTCATCAACATGTATAGTATAACACTCATACTGTACAGTACTGTGAGGGTTCTAGTTCTCCCTCTCTCCTGCATTTGGCCACAAGTTCTCATCAACATCACATCGTATGTCTCTGGCGATGCATCTTGGAAAGTATCTTCTGGAATGTCTAATCCAACCTGGCAGTCTACAGGAGAAGTGTCTCCACACCCTGGCAGTCTTCAGGAGAATGTTCTCACACCTGGTAGTTCTTCAGGAGAAGGTCTCCACACCCTGGCAGTCTTCAGGAGAAGTGTCTCACACCTGGCAGTCTTCAAGAGAAGTGTCTCTACACCCTGGCAGTCTTCAGGAGAAGTGTCTCTACACCCTGGCAGTCTTCAGGAGAAGTTTCTCTCACCCTGGCAGTCTTCAGGAGAAGTGTCTCTACACCCTGACAGTCTTCAGGAGAAGTGTCTCCACACCCCGCATCTTGGCATCCAGTAAGGATGTGCAGCAAACCAGTCTGTGACTGCAGCCCGATGGTGGAATGCCACATTATCCCACACAATAACGAAGGTAGGGAGTTTCTTGCCCCTCTCTCCTCCGCTGGCACGAGTCGATCGGTGCAGGTCATCCAGAAAATAAATGTGACTCTCTGTATTGTTAGGGGCCAATGAGTGGTTTGTGTAACAGCAAACCATCATTGGACAGTGCTGCACACTTTGTTGATGTTAGCCCTCTCTGGCCTGGGTCATCCATGTTTGCCCTCGTCCAATCACATTTCTTCCCCTGCGGTGTGTTTTTGCCAGGTTGAATCCAGCTTCATCCCACAAGATGAATGGACGTGACAGTTTGCCTGACTTCCATCTCCATTACTCTCTAAAATACAGTAAATCCACAGTTTTACAGTACTTTACATTATGCATAGCTGTGTATGTACCCTGTTTGGTTATTGAACAGACATCTTACCTGGACATATTGATACTGAGTTCATTCACACGTTCACCGTTCTCTCATTAGGGTTCAGTGTACAACTGCTTCATCCTTATTATGTTCCTCTGGGACTCTGGCCATTGTCGTTGTGCTGACCATTTCACATTCCCAAAAGTGATATTGTCTGCCAGCACCCTGTCCCGAATTCTAGCAGTTTTTAATTGCATGTTGCCAATTACCATGTCAACAACGGCAATTCCTGCGCATCTGATAATATTCTGCCCTCCCTCCCGTGGGAGGCAATCTTTGGATCCTACTGAAAAACACAAAACAATCAATATATTTCAAAATGTCAGTACAATATGTCCATAAACACACCAGCCAGCTGTCTGCGCATGCTCTGAGGATGCGGCTTGACCTGTGTGCACCTACGTTTAAACTTTCATTCATAGGCTGGGGTGTAACAACTCATGATGGGTATAGGGAAAATTTGAGTATCATGTAGTAACCTAAACCTATCAATGTTACGTTGGAGTTACAATGTTACGTTTAAGGTGGACTAGTAACCGAAAGGTTGCAAGATCAAATCCCCGAGCTGACAAGGTACAAATCTGTCGTTCTGCCCCTGAACAAGGCAGTTAACCCACTGTTCCTAGGCCGTCATTGAAAATAAGAATTTGTTCTTAACTGACTTGCCTAGTAAAATAAAAATTGTAATAGAATTAAGGCCATGCTCATGAAAAAAAAGTGAGGAGAAGGGTGGGGGGACCACAGAGAGAAAGACCTCATGAATTAGGAATGCAGCAACAAGCTCTCACAGTCTCAAGTCAGAATTATACGTTCACCCATGTTTCTCAAATATCAACATTTCAATGTTGGTTAGTTATTAACTCAAATGCTTAAGATTTGGGATAGGCTTAAAACTAAAATAAACAACTTTCTATCACTCGATTTGAAGATGCAACCTTTGGCACCAGAGGTGGATAATTAAGCCCATCTGCGATCCCCATTCAAAACCGAATCCCACTTGAAGGTAACATCGCTCAATGTTGCCCCTAGTGGCCAGTTTCCACGTCATCTCCCGTTGTCCTCAGACATGGATGGACGTCAAATACTGACTTGTATCCCAGGTGACCTGGCTGGATGCAGAGGAACAGTGGAATTGGACTGGAAAGCAGAGGCTGGTACTGAACTGCTACAGACTAAATTCTGCTCTAAATCTGATCCGCCCTATGGGAATCAGTTCCTCTTCCCTCCTTCTTTGCTTCCTCTCCTCTTCCCCGCACCCATTTATTTCAGAGCATTCAGTTCTTCCCTCTTCTTCTCTACTCTTTCCTCCATCCCTCTCCCACCCCTCACCCTCCTCTCTCCCAGAGTGTAGACTGTAGAGTAATGTGTCTCATTTTCAGGAAGGAAGTCCCAATCAGGAGGATGATGAATTAACATAGACTCTGGTTTCTCTGCTCCACTTTCCCTCCTTTTAATCCCATCTTTCTTTGTCCTCTTTCCCTCCTCCCCTTCCATCTTCCCTCCCCTTCCTTTCCACTCCCATCTTCCTCCCTTCCCTCCCTCTTTTCCCTCCACTTCCTTTCCCTCCCATCTTCCCTCCCTTCCCTTCACTCCTATTTTCCTCCCCTCCTCTTCCCCTCCCATCTTCCATCCCCTTCCCATCCCTCTTTTCCCCACTTCTTTCCCTCCCATCTTCCCTCCCTCCTCTTCCCATCCCATCTCCCTCCCTTCCATCTTCCCTCCCCTTCCTTTCCCCTCCCATCTTCCATCCCCTTCCCATCCCCTCTTTTCCCTCCACTTCCTTTCCCTCCCATCTTCCCTCCCCTTCCCTTCACCTCTATCTTCCCTCCCTCCCTTTCCCTCCCATCTTCCCTCCCCTTCCTTCTCCTCCTTTCTTTTCCATCCTCACTTAACAGGTGTTTCATTCCACTTGTTATCAGATGTGAGGTGAAGGCCATGTTTCTTATTACCAACCACATACAGGTATAGAATACAATGCTGCGTAATATATAGTAACATAAACTCAACTCCTTGCCTGATGGTGAATGCCCCAGAACCATATTATCTAGATTATAAACCCAGATTGATAGACAGTATACAGTATAGTGCAGCTGTCATCTACACTCATTGATAACAGGAGTTATCCAGCTCAGTCAAACGCTCTACATGAACCATCATACCTCATCATAGGATACCATACATGAACAACAGGAGCAAGCTATGAGGGAGAGAGAGGGGCAGAGGGAGAGAGAGAGAGAGAGAGGACAGGGGAAGAGGAGAGAATGAAGGAGGGAGAGGAGAGAGAGAGAGGACAGGGGAAGAGGGAGAGAGAGGAGGGGGAGAGAGGGAGAGAGAGGGCAGGGGAAAGAGGAGAGAATGAAGGAGGGAGAGAGAGAGAGGACAGGGAAGAGGGAGAGAGAGGAGGGGGAGAGAGGGAGATATAGCGAGAGATGGAGAGAGAAAGAGAGAATATATTTGAATGATAGCTAAAAGTCAGTATTCTTACAGGTTCAAAGAAATGTTCTAAATCATCTTCCAATATAACTACCTTTCTGTTCTCCCATTCTCATTTGTCTTCAGCAGCAATCTCCTGCTGTGTGAGGAATACACATAACAGAAAGATGCCTTCAGACTGAAAGATGGTGGAAAGCAGACTGTGTTGTGATGGATAATTGCCTTAACCTGCTCTACACAGATGCAGCTGCTATGAAGAGAACATACAGCCTTTGTTCTAAATGCCACCCTATTCCCTATTTAGTGCCCTACTTTTGACCAGGGACCATAGGGCTCTGGGCAAAAGTATGCACTATATAGGGAATAGGGTGCCAAATGGGACATATTACAATCTCCTGCTCATTTCAGATGGAAGCAATATGACCTCGTCTTTTACTTCTCCCGTTTCTTATCTGAACTCTGAGCTGAGCTTTTATTCTTATCCACTGTGACACGGAACGGGCTCCTGTACTAACTCAGAACACACACACACATGCACGCACACACAATCAAAACACAGACACGCACATCTATAAAAATACACACGGACTATGTTGTCATCTTATTTAAAGCCAGCTTGAAGAGCTAGAGAGCTTTACATCCTAAAAACTACAGGCCTGCTTACAGAGGTAGAGTTGTGTGCGCTGTGGCTCTGTCCGTGCATAGTGGCAGGGAAAGGCTTCAACTCTGACAGCCTAAGCAGGTAAAACCGTTTCCTTGGCAACACATCGAGACACCTGGAGCATCACCATGGAGACAGTTACTAAAGGCTTGATGAGGGCATTTGCTGCGCTATCAAGCCTCTTCTTTACTCCTTGACGTGTGTGTGTGTGTGGTGTGTGTGTGTGTGTTGTGTGTGTGTGTGTGTGTGTGTGTGTGTGTGTGTGTGTGTGTGTGTGTGTGTGTGTGTGTGTGTGTGTGTGTGTGTGTGTGTGTGTGTGTGTGTGTGTGTGTTCTAATTGAATTGAATTAACATGTCTGTCGAAGGATGGATTTCAATCAGCAATGTTTAACTCAATGGTATTTTCATTATGGTAAATCTATGTAGACATAAAGGTTTATTAGGTTTCTTGTTGTTTCTGCCTCTATCTTCCTTTGACTTGGACCTTGTCCAGTCCACAACAGCACTTTGTGTGCGTCTCAAATGGATCCCTTTTCCCTATACAGTGTACTACTTTTGACCAGGGCCCATGCTGCACTAAATAGGGAAAAGGGTGGCACTTTTTTATATGTTTATTATTATTTTTTACATACACACTTTTATTATAGTGAAGAAGGTAAACTACAACCAAAAAGTCAGAAAGAGCAGAAAAGTAAGGTGAGAGCAGTGGTGGAAAAGTACCCAGTTGTCATACTTGAGTAAAAGTAAATATACCATAATAGAAAATGACTCAAGTAAAAATTGAAAGTCAGCCAGTAAAATACTAAAAGTATTTGATATTACATATACTTAAGTATCAAAAGAAAAGTATAAATAATTTAAAATTCCTTATATTAAGCAAACCAGACGGCACCATATATATATATATATATATAATTATATATATATATAATTATATATATATATATTATATATATATGTTTATGTATGGATAGCCAGGGGCACACTCCAACACTCAGACATAAGGGATGTTTCTAGATAGTGTGTGAATTGGACCATTTTCCTGTCCTGCTAATCTTAGGGCTAGGTGTCCCCGCCAGCTAAGCATTCAAAATGTTACTAGTACTTTTGGGTGTCAGGGAAAATGTATGGAGTAAAAGTACATTATTTTCTTTAGGAATGTAGTGAAGTAAAAGTAAAAGTGATTTTTCCCTGGTTTACATTCACTTATTGCAGGTTTTACTATATAATTTCTTCCAGCCATATGTCCTCATCTGCTTGCATGCACCTCCCCTAAAAATAGTGGTAGGTGGATCGTTTTTCCAGATCTGCAATAAGCTAACAACGAATAATAGCCAAAGCATGTCACTCCACAGGGAAGTCATGGGTAGAGTATCTCCCCTTAGTCTTGATGAAAATGCGCAATAGTATAAACCGGAACAGGGTTAGCCCACATTAGCTCTTAAAGATATACTTCTCCTTAAAGCAACCGCTGTGTCAGATTTCAAAAAAGCTTTACGGAAAAAGCACACCATGCAATAATCTGAGTACAGCGCTGAGGCACCAAAACAAGCCATACAGATACCCGCCATGTTTTGGAGTCAACGAAGTCAGAAATAGCATTATAAATATTACTTACCTTTTGATGATCTTCATCGAAATGCACTCCCAGGAATCCCAGTTCCAAAATAAATGTTTGTTTTGTTCGATAAAGTCCATAATTTAGGTCCAAATACTCCTTTTTGTTCGCGCGTTTAGTTCACAAATCCAAATTCAAGAGGCGTAGGCACTTAGTCAGACGAAAAGTCAAAAAGTTCCATTACAGTTCGTAGAACATGTCAAACGATGTATAGAATCAATCTTTAGGATGTTTTTATCATAAATCTTCAATAATATTCCAACCGGACAATTCCTTTGTCTTTAGAAATGAAAAGGAACGCAGCTCACTCTCACGGCCGCGTGCATGACTTAGCTCATGGCATTCTGCCAGACCTCTTAGTCAAACAGCTCTTATTCGCTCCTCCTTCACAGTAGAAGCCTGAAACAAGGTTCTAAAGACTGTTGACATCTAGTGGAAGCCTTAGGAAGTGCAATCGGACCAAATTTTACACTGTATATTGGATAGGCCAAAGACTTGAAAACCTACAAACCTCAGATTTCCCACTTCCTGGTTGGATTTCTTCTCAGATTTTTTGCCTGCCATATGAGTTCTGTTATACTCACAGACATCATTCAAACAGTTTTAGAAACTTCGGAGTGTTGTCTATCCAAATCTACTAATTTACATTTACATTTAAGTCATTTAGCAGACGCTCTTATCCAGAGCACTTACATTGGTGCATTCACCTATGATACCAGTGGAACACACTTTACATGCATCAACTCAGGGGGGTTAAGTACTTTCCTATCCTAGGTATTCTAAAGAGGTGGGGTTAGGTTCTACTAAAATATGCATTTTAGCTTCTGGCTGAGTAGCAGCAGTTTACTCTGGCACTTATTCATCCAAGCTACTCAATACTGCTCCCCAGCCATAAGAAGTTTTAAAGCAGCCAGCTGACCCTGAGCAGCAGTTAGACAGTTCTGTGTCTCAGTGAGTATTGTGAAATTTTAGAATCTCTTTTTCACTCTAAGCTTCATGTGATGTGAGGTAGTTCAATCATGACAAATCCAGTGGGTTCTGTAGAAGTTTTATAACAATGTGCAGCGTTTGTGTGTGTGTTCTGCAGCTTTTTAAAGTAGTACGCAATAGTTATCAATGGTTGTGATGCAGCTAGGTGGCTGTATTAGGGGCTGGTCGTGTGTGTACATGCGTGCATTAGCAGGGGCGGCCATGGTGGAGTATACAGGGGGCGATTCTGGTGGCCAGTCTGGATCAAAGTCCAGGGCCGTTTTTTACTCCCAGTCCGTCCCTGCAGGAGCTGTTAGGTCCAGATGTGAGGTGATGATCACGCAACAACAGACAGGACAAACGCTTCTAGAAAAAGAGCACAGGTACAGATGACACCTGACCTCATCCCCACAGGACTGTTACAGTGTTACCAATATAAGGTACCATAACTTTATGCAACAATGTTACACAGACTACCTCATCTCTGTACCCAACACATACAATTATCTGGAAGGTCCCTCAGTCGAGCATTGAATTTCAAACACAGATTCAACCACAAAGACCAAGGAAGTTTTCCAATGCCTCGCAAAGAAAGGCATTGGTAGATGGGTAAAAATGTAATAAAAGCAGAAATTGAATATCCCATTGAGCATGGTGAAGTCAATAATTACACTTTGGATGGTGTATCGATACACCCAGTCACTACAAAGATACAGGCCTCCTTGGTATTTGGTATTTTATTAGGATCCCCATTAGCTGTTGCTAATCTTCCTGGGGTCCACACAAAACATGAAACATTACATATTACTGAACATTAATAGACAAGAACAGCTCAAGGACGGAACTACATCAATTTAAAAACGACACACATAGCCTACACTTCAATACCTACACACAAAATGTCTAGGTCAAATAGGGGAGAAGGCGTTGTGCCGTGAGGTGTTGCTTTATCTGTTTTTTGAAACCAGGTTTGCTGTTCCCTTGAGCAATATGAGATGGAACGGAGTTCCATGCAATAATGGCTCTATATATGTAATACTCTACTCTTTCTTGAATTTATTCTGGATTTGGGGACTGTGAAAAGAATCCTGGTGGCATGTCTGGTGGGATAGGTGTGTGTGTGTGTGTGTCAGAGCTGTGTGTACGTTGACTATGCAAACAATTTGGAATTTTCAACACATTAATGTTTCTTATAAAAAGAAGTGACGCAGTCAGTCTCTCCTCAACTCTCAGCCAAGAGAGACTGCATAGTATTTATACCAGCCCTCTGATTACAATGAAGAGCAAGACATGCCGCTCTGTTCTGTGTAAGCTGCAGCTTAACTAGGTCTTCCTATGCAGCGCTTGATGACATAACTGGACAATAATCAAGATTAGGCAAAACTACAGCCTGCATGACTTGCTTTTGAAGTGTGGTGTCAAAAAAGCAGAGCACCTCTTTAATATGGACAGACCTCTCCCCATCTTTACAACCAYTGAATCTGTATGTTTTGACCATGAAGGTTTTTAATCTAAGGTAACACTAAGCTATTTAGTCTCAATAATATAGAAGGCTACAYTGAAATCTAACAGTCCAGCTCCCACAATATTATTATCATCAATGTCTTTTAACCAATCATCAATTATTTGTGTCAGTGCAGTACACGTTGAGTGTCCTTCTCCGTAAGCATGCGGAACATCTGCTGTCAAATTGTTTACAGAGAAATAGCATTGTATTTGGTCAAACACATTTCCCCCCCAGCAGTTTGCTAAGAGCGGCAGCAAGCTGATAGGTCTGCTGTTAGAACCAGTAATGGCTGTTTTTTTTACAACTCTTGGGCAGCGGAATGACTTTGGCTTCCCTCCAGGGCAAACACCTTCTTCTAGACTCAGATTAAAGATATGACAGACAGGAGTGTCATAGAGTCAGCTACCATCCTCAGTAGCTTTCCACTGCTGCTCTTTAGTTATTTGTTACCTTCATTTCTTATTTTTTTGTTGTTGTATTTTTCTTTAAACTGCATTGTTGGTTAAGGGCTTGTAAGTAAGCATTTCACTGTAAAGTCTACACCTGTTGTATTCGGCGCATGTGACAAATAAAATTTGATTTGATCTGAGTTGTCAGTGCCAGGAGGTTTGTCATTATTGATGGGTAACAATACGTTTTCCACTTCTCCCACACTAACGCTACAAAATTTAAACTTACAGTGCTTTTCTTTCCTYATTGTTTTTTTTATGCATGAATACGGTGGCTCACTGTTCGTTGTCGGCATTTCCTTACTAAGTTTGCCCAGTTTGCCAATGAAGTAATCATTAAAATAATTTGCAACATCAAATGGTTTTCTGATGATTAAGCTTTTTTTTGCCAATAATTTAATTTAAAGTTGTTTTCCATCGTTCTTTATATCATTGATCTTAACTTCAAATACAGTTMCTTTKTCTTTTAGTTTATTCACATAATTTCTAAATTTTTCAGTAAATTGGCCCGTCAGATGTGCAGCCAGACTTATTAGCCTGTAAGGGGTGCGTAACCGGTGGCAGGGAGAGCAGGAGAGCAGAACTTGGTAATAGCCGGAGCAGTTTAATCGCAAAACCAACTGCATAAAATAACAAGACATGGGTACAAAAACCCGTCGCGCACCAATCAACATGTGCACAAGCACTTACAATAAACAACCCACACAAAGACATGGGGGGAACAGAGGGTTAAATACACAACAAGTGATTGAGGGAATTGAAACCAGGTGTGAGGAAAAACAAGACAAAACATATGGAAATGAAAAGTGGATCGATGATGGCTAGAAGACCGGCGACGCCGACCGCCGAGCGCTGCCCGACAAGGAGAGGACCAACTTCGGCGGAAGTCGTGACATAGCCACTCCTTTGCCTCATCTCTTTCAACCATAACATTTTTAATTCCACATCAATCCAAGGGGCCTTAACAGTTCTAACAGTCAGTTTCTTAACAGGTGCGTGTTCATCAAAACATTTGAAGAAGCAATTTCATAAATTCATCAAGTGCAGCGTCTGGATGCTCTTATTAATCACATCAGACTACATTTTTTTAAACATCATCCACATGAGTCACAGAATAATCTTTTCTATGATCTCACTATTTTAGGCCCAGCCTTTTGCCCTTAGTTTGACCTTTAGCTTTCCTAGATATAGCCACTATATTGTGATCACTGCATCCAATGGGTACGGATACAGCTTTAGAACAAAGTTCTACAGTATTAGTCAAACTTGGTGCAATACATGTGGACAATCTTGTTCCTGTAGTGTTTTTAAACACCCTGGTAGGTCAATTAATAACTTGAACCAGATTACAGGCACTGGTTACAYTGAGAAGCTTCCTCTTGAGTGGACAGTTTGAGGAAAACCAGTCAATATTCAGGTCCTCAAGAAAGTAGACCTCTCTGTTTACATCACATACAAGCATTTCACAAACATTATTTAGATACTGACTGTTAGCACTTGGTGGCCTATAGCAACACACCAAAATAATAGGCTTTAGATGAAGCAGTTCAACCTGRAACCACAGCACTTCGATAACACTTGACATGAGATCTTCTCCAAGCATMAAAGGGATATGGCTRTGAATATATACAGCAACACCTCCCGCATGAGCATTCCTGTCTCTTCTATAGATGTTATATCCTTGTATTGCTGCTGCTTTATAGTCAAAATAATGATCTAAGTGAGTCTCAGAAATGGCTAGTATATGAATGTTAACTGATGTTAGCAAGTTATTGATTTTATGAACCTTATTTCTAAGCCTTTCAGCCCTTTCCTTGGCTCTTTCCAGAACAGCTACCTTGTCCTTGAACCTCAGGAACTCAGGAACTCAGGAACCACTATCGTCTTGGGCCTATCACCTGGGCCGGTGGTGGGTTACCAGTCCTGTGGGCGTGCTCCACCTCAATCTTCCTGTGGTCCATGTTCAGTTTCTCCAAGGTAATTTCCCTCGCTTTGTCCTCGGACTCCATCCAGGTCTCGTGTAGATTCTGAAATTCCCATCCACAACTGTTGTTTCCGCCTTGATTGTCCCTCGAGATAATCTGATTTCTTCATCGTTGTTATCATGGATTCAAATACAGAACGGATGTCCTCTCTCATTGACTTGCCYTTTTCCTGTTTATTAAACTCATTGAGCTGACCCTGGGAGAACTGCAAACTATTCTTCAGGTCCTGGACCTCTCTGGTCAGGTCATCCATTCTRTTATTAGTTGACTCCACCAGGATTTGGACAAAACACTTGAAGCTATTTTCTTGTTGTAACAACTGCTTGTAGAACTAAWTTTGTTTGTTTAAAAGATTCTTCACCTGTGARAGTGAGKCACCACTGTCCTCAACGGTACTCCCGCCGGCTTTGGTCTTTGTCATGMTAGCAAAGTAGGCTACGCTGTTGCTCCCTGCAGTTCCAGACAGGGCAGGTCATAGGGAAGYTGGAAACAACAAACAGTAGGGATCTAGACATCCACAAGCCCAGGTAATCTGCTCTCTCAGCCACAAGYGCTAACCCCGCCGTGGGCTGCYTTCAAGCCCTCAAGGAAACCCTGCTAGCTTGATAGGCAGCTAACAGTAGCAGCTAGGCTAGCTGCTACGCCAAGCAGCTCATCAGACCCTTGGTCGGCGGGATCCATGGACAGATAGCAGTGGTCCCAGCAACTGGTGCCAACCACTTCGCGGGATCCAAACTCAATTGTTTGCATGTGATTGTTAGTGTGTATCAATTCCCCATCACATATATCACCAGTCGTACATTTAMCGTTAATTCCTGTCATTTCTAATKTAGAATGTTTGTTYCTTTGGTTACTGTAATTTCTGTRAATGCATTCAATATTATTAGTCTTCCTGTTCTCATTGTAGGAGTGGACACATTGCTAGCGGAGTGCACAACCTACGCTACACTTGTGAGAAACAGGTTTTGTTTTATTTCATTCCATTTACGAGTTTTGTCAACTTAGTCATTCACGTGCTCCTGTCAATATTGAGTAAGGACGCAGCACGAGAGAAGTAGGCCTATAGGCTACTGGCCTGCGAGCAAATGTAGGCATATTAATGTGCTTATTTCTGATAGTATTTCTGTTTGGCTTAACGCACCACCCCTAATGACCTCTGGAGCTTCTCAAAGTAATGTTTTCTTCACCTCAAACGCAAGCAAACAAAGTCTGTTTTTACATCCATTGAGAATTACAATAGTTCCTCAAGGTATTGGAAAAGTCTTTCCAGCTCTCTCTCCTTTCGATAACGCCTCAGCGTGAAAGGGAAAAATGTCACGCTCTGATCCAGTGGAAACGTCATAAAATAGGCCTACCTGATTACTTCTTATCAGTGCATGACTTGGAGTGAAAAAGGTTCTGGTATCCATTTTGGGTGCTGGTACTGTTTATATTTAGGTGCAAGAGTGCCACAAATACTTTGAGCTAATATTCTATAAGAGGAACAGGAGCTCAGGCAGTAGAACATTTGAAGTGCCGGTACTCTGGTGAGCTCCTGCCCAAGTCAAGCACTGCTTTCTGTCCCTTGCGCAAATAGCCTACAGCTGTGTCTGTCCGGAGCTCACTAGTGCAGGAAACTCTGAGAGCCCAGAATATGTTATACAATGTTGCAAGTTCGCTAGCGCAAGCTTCAGACCGGACCCAAGTTATAGTTGATTCAAGTTCATTGCAGACAGGCCATGTGTAGCCAATGTGATTTATAGGATATTTATTTTATCAGGATATTTTCTACCTGCAGGCTGCAATGTTTTTATTTGTTGGCTTTATGTGGGCTATATTTACATAGTTGGCAATGGCAATAGAAGTAACTTTTTAGGTTAGTAATAATTTCATTTAGATTTGGAAATACTTTTGATTAGCCACATGACAATGCTTTTGAGATATGAAGAGTTATTCAAAATTAAATTAAACGTTTCACGAAAATTTGCATATGAAAACCACTAGTTTTCATATGAAAATCATGACTGGGAGGCAGGTAGCCTAGTGGTTAGAGCGTTGGGCCAGTAACTGAAAGGTTGCTGGATCAAATCCCGAGCTGAAAAGTTACAAATTTGTCCTTCTGCCCCTGAACAAGGCAGTTAACCCACTGTTCCCAGTAGGCCGTCATTGTAAATAAGAATGTGTTCTTAACTGACGTGCATGGTTAAATGGAAAAATATATATTTTTTAAATGGCACGCAGATCGGTAGAAATTGTACGACAAATTGGCATTCCACATAAGAAAGGTTGTGTGTTGTTGTGTGTCCCTGTGTGTTGGTGCGTGTCCCTGCTTGCTTTCACCTGTGTGTTGGTGCGTGTCCCTGCTTGCTCTGACCTGTGTGTTGGGTACGTGTCCCTGTGTGTTGGTGCGTGTCCCGCTTGCTCTGACCTGTGTGTTGGTGCGTGTCCCTGCTTGCTCTGACCTGTGTGTTGGGTACGTGTCCCTGTGTGTTGGTGCGTGTCCCTGCTTGCTCTGACCTGTGTGTTGGTGCGTGTCCCTGCTTGCTCTGACCTGTGTGTTGGGTACGTGTCCCTGTGTGTTGGTGCGTGTCCCTGCTTGCTCTGACCTGTGTGTTGGGTACATGTCCCTGTGTGTTGGTGCGTGTCCCTGCTTGCTCTGACCTGTGTGTTGTGCGTGTCCTGCTTGATCTGACCTGTGTGTTGGGTACGTGTCCCTGTGTGTTTGGTGCGTGTCCCTGCTTGCCTGACCTGTGGGTTGGGTAAGTGTCCCTGTGTGTTTGTGCGTGTCCCTGCTTGCTCTGACCTGTGTGTTGGGTACGTGTCCCTGTGTGTTGGTGCGTGTCCCTGCTTGATTTCCCTGTGTTGGTGCGTGTCCTGTGTGTTGGTGCGTGTCCCTCTTGCTTTCACCTGTGTGTTGGTGGTGTCCCTGTGGTTTGTTGTGTGTCCTCTTTGTTCACCTGTGTGATGGTGGTGTCCCTGTGGTTGTTTGCGTGTCCCTGTGTGTTGGTGGCGTGTCCTGTGTGTTGGTGCGTGTCCTGTGTGTTGGCGGTCGCTGTGTGTTGTGCGTGTCCCTGTGTGTTGGTGCGTGTCCTGTGTGTTGGTGCGTGTCCCTGTGTGTTGGTGCAGTGTCCCTGTGTGTTAGTGCGTGTCCTGTGTGTTGGTGCGTGTCCCTGTTGTGTTGTGCTGTACCTGTGTGTTGGTGCGTGTCCCTGTGTGTTGTAAGTTCCCTGTTGTGTTGGTGCGTGTCCCTGTGTGTTAGTGCGTGTCCTGTGTGTTGGTGCGTGTCCCTGTGTGTTGGTGGTGTCCCTGTGTGTTGGTGCGTGTCCCGTGTATTGGTGCGTGTCCCTGTGTGTTGGTGCGTGGTCCCTGTGTGATGGTGCGTGTCCTGTGTGTTGTTTCTTGTCCCTGTTGTTGGTGCGTGTCCCTGCTTGATTTCACCTGTGTTGGTGCGTGTCCCTGTGTGTTGGTGCGTGTCCCTCTTTGCTTTCACCTGTGTGTTGGTGAGTGTCCCTGTGGTTTGTTGTGTCTCCCTCTTTGCTTTCACCTGTGTGATGGTGCGTGTCCCTGTGGTTTGTTGGTGTCCTGTGTGTTGTGCGTGTCCTGTGTGTTGGTGCGTGTCCCGTGTGTGTTGGTGCGTGTCCTGTGTGTTGGTGCGTGTCCCTGTGGTGTTGGGTGCGTGTCCCTGTGTGTTGGTGCGTGTCCCTGTGTGGTTGGTGCGTGTCCCTGTGTGTTAGTGCGTGTCCTGTGTGTTGGTGCGTGTCCCTGTGTGTTGATGCGTGTCCCTGTGTGTTGGTGCGTGTCCCTGTGTGTTGGTGCATGTTCCCTGTGTGTTGGTGCGTGTCCCTGTGTGTTAGTGCGTGTCCTGTGTGTTGGTGCGTGTCCCTGTGTGTTGGTGCGTGTCCCTGTGTGTTGGTGCGTGTCCCTGTGTGTTGGTGGCGTGTCCCTGTGTGTTGATGCGTGTCCCTGTTGTGATGGTGGCGTGTCCCTGTGTGTTGTTTCTTGTCCCTGTGTGTTGGTGCGTGTCCCTGTGTGTTGGTGCGTGTCCTGTGTGTTGGTGCATGTCCTGTGTGTTGGTGCGTGTCCCTGTGGGTTGTGCGTGTGCCTGTGTGTTGCATGCGTGTCCCTGTGTGTTGGTGCGTGTCCCTGTGTGATGGTGCGTGTCCCTGTGTGATGGTGCGTGTCCTGTGTGTTGGTGCGTGTCCCTGTGTGTTGGTGCGTGTCCCTGTGTGATGGTGCGTGTCCCTGTGTGATGGTGCGTGTCCTGTGTTGGTGCGTGTCCCTGTGTGTTGGTGCGTGTCCCTGTGTGTTGGTGCGTGTCCCTGTGTGTTAGTGCGTGTCCTGTGTGTTGTGGCGTGTGCCCTGTGTGTTGATGCGTGTCCCTGTGTGTTGGTGCGTGTCCCTGTGTGTTGTGCGTGTCCTGTGTGTTGGTGCGTGTCCTGTGTGTTGGTGCGTGTCCTGTGTGTTGGTACGTGTCCCTGTGTGTTTGGTGCGTGTCCCTGTGTGTTGGTGCGTGTCCTGTGTGTTGGTGCGTGTCCCTGTGGTGTTGGGTGCGTGTCCCTGTGTGTGGTGCGTGTCCCTGTGTGTTGGTGCGTGTCCCTGTGTGTTGGTCGTGTCCCTTGTTGTGCGTGTCCTGTGTGATGGTGCGTGTCCCTGTGTGATGGTGCGTGTCCTGTTGTGTTGCGTGCTGTTGTTGGTGCGTGTCCTGTGTGTTGTGCTGTCCCTGTGTGTTGGTGCGTGTCCCTGTGTGTTGGTGCGTGTCCCTGTGTGTTGGTGCGTGTCCCTGTGTGTTGGTGCGTGTCCCTTGTGATGTGCTGTCCCTGTGTGTTGGTGCGTGTCCCTGTGTGTTGGTGCGTGTCCCTGTGTGTTGGTGCGTGTCCGTGTGTGTTGTTGCTGTCCTGTGTGTTGGTGCGTGTCCCTGTTGTGTTGGTGCGTGTCCCTGTGTGTTGGTGCGTGTCCCTGTGTTGTGGTGCGTGTCCCTGTGGTGTTGGTGCGTGTCCCTGTGTGATGGGCGTGTCCCTGTGTGTTGTGCCGTGTCCTGTGTGTTGTGCGTGTCCCGTGTGTTGGTGCGTGTCCCTGTGTGATGGTGGCGTGTCCTGTGTGTTGGTGCGTGTCCCCTGTGTGTGGTGCGTGTCCCTGTGTGTTGGTGCGTTGTCCCTGTGTGATGGTGCGTGTCCCTGTGTGTGGTGCGTGTCCCTGTGTGTTGGTGCGTGTCCCTGTGTGATGGTGCGTGTCCCTGTGTGATGGTGCCTGTCCCTGTGTGTTGGTGCGTGTCCTGTGTGTTTGCGTGTCCCTGTGTGTTGGT
Organism: Salvelinus sp. IW2-2015; assembly: GCF_002910315.2. Lineage (NCBI taxonomy): Eukaryota > Metazoa > Chordata > Actinopteri > Salmoniformes > Salmonidae > Salvelinus > Salvelinus sp. IW2-2015. The sequence continues at coordinate 1,524 of NW_019947000.1, read as the reverse complement.
GCGTGTCCCTGTGTGTGGGTGCGTGTCCCTGTGTGAGGTGCGTGTCCCTGTGTGTTGGTGCGTGTCCCTGTGTGGATGGTGCGTTCCCTGTGTGTGGTGCGTGTCCCTGTTGTGTGGTGCGTGTCCCTGTGTGTGGTGCGTGTCCCTGTGTTGTTGGTGCGTGTCCCTGTGTGATGGTGCGTGTCCCTGCGTGTGGTGCGTGTCCCTGTGTGATGGTGCGTGTCCCTGTGTGTTAGTGCTTGTCCCTGTGTGATGGTGCGTGTCCCTTGTGTTGGTGCTTGTCCCTGTGTGATGGTGCGTGTCCCTGTGTGTTGGTGCGTGTCCCTGTGTGTTGGTGCTTGTCCCTGTGTGTGGTGTGTCCTGTGTGATGTGCGTGTCCCTGTGTGTTGGCTGCTTGTCCCTGTGTGTTGGTGTGTGTCCCTGTGTGTTGGTGCGTGTCCCTGTGTGATGGTGCGTGTCCAGTGGTTGGTGCGTGTCCCTGTGTGTTGGTGCGTGTCTCTGTGTTTGGTGCGTGTCTCCGTGTGTTGGTGCATGTCCCTGTGTGTTGGTGCGTGTCCTGTGTGTTAGTGCGTGTCCTGTGTGTTGGTGCGTGTCCCTGTGTGTTGGTGCGTGTCCCTGTGTGTTGGTGCGTGTCCTGTGTGTTTGTGCGTGTCCCTGTGTGTTGGTGCGTTGTCCCTGTGTGATGGTGCGTGTCCCTGTGTGATGGTGCGTGTCCCTGTGTGTTGGTGCGTGTCCTGTGTGATGGTGCGTGTCCCTGTGTGATGGTGCGTGTCCCTGTGTGATGGTGCGTGTCCCTGTGTGATGGTGCGTGTCCCTGTGTGCTTGTGCCGTGTCCCTGTGTGATGGTGCGTGTCCCTGTTGATGGTGCGTGTCCCTGTGTGATGGTGCGTGTCCCTGTGTGTTAGTGCTTGTCCCTGTGTGATGGTGCGGGTCCCTGTGTGTTGGTGCTTGTCCTGTGTGATGGTGCGTGTCCCTGTGTTTGGTGCGTGTCCCTGTGTGTTGGTGCTTGTCCCTGTGTGATGGTGTGTGTCCCTGGTGTGATGGTGCGGTGTCCCTGTGTGTTGGTGCTTGTCCTGTGTGTTGGTGTGTGTCCCTGTGTGTTGGTGCGTGTCCCTGTGTGATGGTGCGTGTCCCAGTGTGTTGGTGCGTGTCCCTGTGTGTTGGTGCGTGTCTCTGTGTTTTGGTGCGTGTCTCCGTGTGTTGGTGCATGTCCCTGTGTGTTGGTGGCGTGTCCTGTGTGTTAGTGCGTGTCCTGTGTGTTGGTGCGTGTCCTGTGTGTTGGTGGCCTGTGTGTTGGTGCGTTCCCTGTGTGTTTGGGCGTGTCCCTGTGTGTTGGTGCGTGTCCCTGTGTTGATGGTGCGTGTCCTGTGTGTTGTTTCTTGTCCCTGTGGTTGTTGTGCGTGTCCCTGTGTGTTGGTGCGTGTCCTGTGTGTGGTGCATGTCCCTGTGTGTTGGTCGTGTCCCTGTGTGTTTGGTGCGTGTCCCTGTGTGTTGATGCGTGTCCCTGTGTGTTGGTGCGTGTCC
>NW_019946999.1:0-25795 GCF_002910315.2 Salvelinus sp. IW2-2015 | reverse complement strand
AAATGTCCATTATCTACCACACAAAAACACAAACAACAAAAAAATCATCCTACCAAGGTCCAAAATGTCACGAGCATTTACGGTAAAGACCCGGTCTCTATCTTGTTGTGCGCTCATTCACCCTTCTCCTCACGGGGCTCGGAGGGAGGCATAGATGGTACTGTCCAGTTAAGGCTATCGGCGTTGAAAACCTAATCGGCCTCTCCTCCCGACCCCTCTAAGCTCAGACGGTCGCGATACTATTGTCGACTTTGTGTTTTAGTAAGTACATGAGAGGAAGTGAGAGAGGACAGGCAAGAGTTTCACTTGGATGTTGCCTTAACAGCCCCCCGTGATTCCCTGCACGTCCACAAAGATAGCATCAAACGGACCCAATAGCTGAACATTATATTGACGCAGTGCACAGCTCAAGCAGACACTCACTGACAGAAGATCTGGGACTGAAGGAGGGAGAAGGAGGGATGGGCGCCAGGGGGTATAAGGACCCCGGAGAGGGGGGATCTCAGCGAGGGGGGGATCTCGCAGGAGCTTAGCGACCGCGCCGGGCTTATGCCTAAGTCTCGAATCTGGCCAAGGCCAGGGTCAGCTCCTGTAGGCGTAGTCGGGTGAGGAATCCGGAGGGGGGGGGCGGGGGGGATCAGGGAGGAGGGGGGGGCAGTGCTAAGTCCTCTCCTGGCAAGGAGGGGGTACGTGCTGTGTCACCGTGGGCTGAGCCGATGTTGAAGTCCTGGAGGGGGGGGGGAATTATGTAAGTGATATATGTAGATGAAAAACCAAGAAAAAAAAAAAAAAAAAAAAAAAAGAGGAAAAAGTGGAAATCATGAGGTGGCGAGGCGTAAGGTCTGTGTGTAAGGGGGTGAGTTCTGTATGGGGTCCAAGCTGGCGTGAGGATGTCCGCAGGGGGGGGGGTGAGATCAGGAGGGGGGTGTAAAGCTCCCACACGCTGGCGAGGAGGGTAGTCTGCGGGGTATGGTCAGTGGGTGAGGCTGGGTTGTTCACTCCGGAAACAGGCTTAACCCTGGTCTCTTAGTGATGGAGGAGGGGGGAGAGGGGTTTACCTGGCAGCCTTTCAGCCCCTCCAGCCTGAGAGAAGGTGGATGGAGAAGTGAAGGGTAGTAATGGGCTTTTTTATGGAATGGAAAGGAGGGGTGAGGTGGGGAGGGGAAGAGACGTCATTGTGGTTACATTGTGTTGTCCCAGAAGTGTAAATGATTTCTGATCATAATTTATTGTGAGGGGTATGAAGAGACTATAATAGGGGAAAATCACTTCACAAGTTCATCAATTGACACATTTGTTGGGAATCACAAATAAGTATATGTGAAAATATATCCAAGTAAAGCTAGGTTGGGCTGTTATGAACAACAGATTGACTCCTTGCTGCTTCACTTTTACCTCCGGACAATTACCCGGACATTAACCTTTCGGGCTCTTGTCTTCACCTCAGTGAACTTCAGCACATCACAGTAGAGAAACCAGAAGGCTGTACAGCTCAGAGACCGTATACCTGTAAGATATGGAAAACTGTCCTTTCCCTTCCAGCGATTGTAAGCACTGGGAAGACTGCAGAAACCTAAGTATAACGACCCTTACAGTTAACCCATGAACCCCAGGGGCAACTCCGCGATAACAGAATGACGCTGACACTCAGATTCTTCATTTTAAAAGAATGCCCCCCCCCCTCCAAACAACAAGCATTGATTCAAAGTTACACAAACCTTTATACACTCTAAGCAAAAGACTACTTTAACCATTTCCCTGAACATGTTACAAACACAGCTATGATATGTGATACGCTTACTAAGATGTTAGACCGGATATGACATGCATGGCTCCCCTGATTTTGTACTATAGGGAAAATGCCATAATTTATTACAATGTCATTCTCTTCCATGGTGAATGTATCCTTTGAATAGGTATACATTTGCATATTTGGGTATTTATTCTACACACACTCCTATTATTTGTAATTTGTAACAGAACCAAAATTTGGGGTTGGGTCGGATCCGTACTCCCCTATCACTAAGTCTGTACCAAAATCATAGACCCGTCTATGTTCACAAGTTTGGACATCACGGCAGAGCACAGTTAGATTACAGCAGCAGCAGAGGAAAGAGTTCAGAACAATAGAGTAAAGACCGAGATGGACTGTTACTCTAGTGTGCTCATACAACTGTACTCTAGTGTGGCTCTACACTGTACTCTAGTTGTCGTGCTCTACAAAACTGGTAAATCCAACTTGGTACTCTAGTGTGCTCGTAACAACAACAAAATAAACTGGGTAATCTAGTGTGTCTAACAAAAGAAAGAAAAGGACTGTACTCTTAGTGTGTGCTCTAATACACTGATACTCTAGTTGTGCTCTAAACACTGGGTACTTCTAGTGTGCTAAATTTTCTTACAACTGTTGTGGTACTGTCTAGTGGTGCTCTACAAACTTGTACTCTGTGTGCTCTACCTGTACCTTATCTCTGTATGCTCTACACTGGTACTCTAAAGTGTGCCTCTATCACAAAACAATCTGTACTCTAGTGTGGGTGCTACTCTAAACTTGTACTCTAGTGTGCTCTACACTGTACTCTTTCTAGTGTGCTGCTACCACTGTACTCATAAGTGCTGGCTCTACAAAATGTACTCTAGTGTGCTCTAAAATACCACACTGTATTCTAGTTGTGGCTCTACACTGTACTCTAGTAATGGTCTCTAAAAACACTGTACTCTAGTATGCTCTAACAGACTGTCCTCTATAGTGTGCTCTCTACAAAAAACTGTACTCTAGTGTGCTCTACACACTGTACTCTAAGTATGGGGCTCTACAAGAAACTGTACTCTAGTGGTGCTCTAAACCTGTACTCTAGTGTGTGCTCTACACTGTACTCTTAGTGTGCTCTACAAAAGAAAACGTTGTTACTCTAGTGTGGGCTCTAACACACTGTACTCTTAGTGTGCTCTCCACTGTACTCTAAAGTGGGTGGTGCTCACACTGTACTCTAGTATGCTCTAAACTGTACTCTAGTGTGCTCTACACTGTACTCTAGAGGTGGTGCTCTTACACTGTACTCTAGTGGTGCTTTATCTATCAACTGTACTCTAAAGTGTGCTCCTACACTTTGTACTCCTAGTGTGGCTTACAAACTGTACTCTTAGTGTGCTCTACACTGTACTCTAATAGAGCTAGGGAGAGGAAGGAAGAAGAGGGAGAGGAGTAATGCTCTACAAACTGTTACTCTAGTGTGCTCTACACGACTGTACTCTAGTGTGCTTTACTTCTAAACAACTTGTGTACTTCTAGTGTGCTCTACACTGTAATCTAGTATGCTCTAACAGCTGTCTCTAGTGTGCTTCTATACATACACAAAAAAAAAAAAAAAAAACAAATCTGTACTTTCTTTCACATTTCTAAGTGGTGCTCTAACAAACAAAAAAAACAAACCTCTGTATCTCCTTCTGTCTTTTTGGGCCTAGTGGTGCTCTACATCAAAAAACTGTATTTTTACTTCGATTCGACTTTCTATGTATGTGCTCTAAACCAAACACAAACTGTTACGCTTCGATCTTTTGCCTCACTGTTTTTGCTAAAAAAAGTGTTGGGGGCTCTCTACAACTTGGCTGGTACTTCCAGTGTGCTTATTCTCAAAAAACTGTACTTTCCTAGTGTGTTCTACATAACTGTACTTCTAGTTGGTGCTCTACATCTAAGTATCGTGTAAGTACTGCACTAAAAATTAATACTTGTAAACAGTTAACTGGCACTAAATTATACTGTACAGTACAGTATCTGCACTAAATTTCTTACTGTATCTGTACAGTACTTGCACTAATGCTACTGCAACTGCACTGTAATTGGTACTGATAACCTACTCTACCATTTCTTTTTAAAACTGTACTGTAGTGTCAAACTTGTGACAGACTCTATGATTAAGTTCACATTTTAAAAAACTGACCCAAATTTTTCAACTCTTTTTCACGTCCATGGATGTTAATGGTCTGTTTCGGTGCTCAGATGGGATCAGAGAGGCTGGTTACGAAGATGGAAGAGGGGGGGCTGTGGCTAGGTCCAATCAATCAATCCAATGTATTTATAAAGCCCTTTTTACAATAACATTGTCAACAAAGTGCCCTTACAGAGAGGTACAGATGGTGCGCAGGTGGTGAGTCGGAGATGAAGTGAGTGTATGGACAGAAACCAGCTAAAAAACACAAAAGAACAAGCAATGTAGTGTCAGTATAGAGCCAGGAAGAGGTGAACAATAACTAAACAGCGAGAGAGAGAGAGAGAGAGAGAGAGAGAGAGAGGGGAGAGCAGAGAGAGAGATGAGAGAGAGAGAGAGAGACGAGAGATAGAGAGAGGGTTAGAGAGAGGATTAGAAGAAGGAGGGCGTAGAGAGAAGAGAGAGAGAGAGGTAGAGAGAGAGGGAGAGAGAGGTAAGAAAGGGAAGAGGTAAAGAGAGAGGTAGAGAGAGAGGTAGAGAAGAGAGGTAGAGAGAGAGATGGAGAGAGGTAGAGAGGAGAAGAAGAGAGAGAGAGCGAGAGATGAGAGAGAGAGAGAGAGAGTAGAGAGAGAGAGAGAGAGAGAGAGAGAGAGAGAGAGAGAGAGGAGAGAGAGAGGAAGAAAGACAGAGAGCGGGAGAGAAGAGGAAGAGAGGAGAGAGAGAGAAGGCGAGAGGAAAAAAAAAGGGGGAGAGAAAAGAGAGAAGAGAGAGAGAGAGAGAGAGAGAGAGAGAAGAGAGGAGAGAAGAGAGGGAGATTGGTCCAGTACTTGGTTTTCACTGTCTTGCATGTTTGACGCACAGAAGACAGATAGAGAAACGAGAAAATAACTATGAATGATTCATAAAAGTATGCCAGTGGCAAAGGAGAATAGTAGCAGGTCATTCTGGTAATTGGTAATTCTGTTACCGATTTGGTGTTTAAATCACTTAATAAACCAAAATGTTATCAGTAAAAACACTATAACTAATTGGTAGATCTACCTTTACTTGTTACTTCTGTGAACTTTCATTATCCTTCCTCCTCATGGAGAGAAATGAGAAAATATCTTTAAGATATGGGGGGTTTTGATATCAGAATGACAATATTTCTTAAACTTACAGAAGGCAAATTATTTCAGCAAAACTACATAGAAGTAGAGGTATTCAACATTATATAAATATTGATATAAGATGGCAGGGGTATTCAACATTATATAAATAGTTATATAAGATGGCAGGGGTATTCAACATTATATAAATAGTTATATAAGATGGCAGGGGTATTTAACATTATATAAATAGTTATATAAGATGGCAGGGGTATTTAACATTATATAAATAGTTATATAAGATGGCAGGGGTATTCAACATTATATAAATAGTTATATAAGATGGCAGAGGTATTCAACATTATATAAATATTGATATAAGATGCCAGGGGTATTCAACATTATTGTGTTTTGATGTATTTCTAAAATCTTGTAAGACTTTTCTGATCGATGTCACTACTGTAAGAGATAAGAGCGTCTGCTAAATGACTAAAATGTAAATGTGTTTTATAGACACTTAGTTTTCATTTGACATCAAATGTGATGTTCTACTATGAACTTCATGTGTTAGAGCTTATGTGGCTTTTAACGTGGAAATGCCCTAAAGCACCCGAGTCAGAGACAATGCAACAACACTTTCAGTAGGAAAGAAGGACACAGGTTAAGCCCTCCTGGAAATTGCAGTAGCTAGGCAGTTTAGCGACGAGGTTGACTACAGAGGGGAGAGACTGGGCGAGAGAAATGAGAGTTCATCTTGTGTTATGTGTCGTAGCTGTATGAAGCCAGTGGCATCTGCCTGTCTGCTGGTTCAGCTTTTATGGGTATTTCAGCTCTCTCGTTTCTCATCTCACTGGCTGGGCTGCTCAGTATGATTTATCTGCTTTCGATCAAAGCCATGTGCAAGATGGAAATCAAAATGGGAATGACCAACATTCTCTTTGTGCTATCTTGCATATTTCAGGATTGACATAAAAAAAAAAGACAAAATGTTTAGAAAACTAAAGTTGAATTCTGAAAAGCAAAAATCGGATTGTCTCATGTTTCATCTTAAAATATTTTGTTGTATCCTGCACTACTCTGACACCTGCAAAACTCGGCCCATAAATCTGTTACTGCACACGCAAGGAGTTGCTCCACTGCTACAAACACAGCATAACCAACCATTAAGAAAGCAGGTGGAATCCCAATAGTTTATAGACAATGTTTACCGATTAAAATGCTGATACTATTACTACTAATAATAAGTAATCTCACTCTCTAAATGAATTATTGCGTATCGATCAATATTTACTCGTATGGTTGATATGAAATGGTCATCCTAATACTGTTTGTGATCTGCTGTTGTGTAGTTGACCAGAAGGATTAGCCTATTTCCCTGTGGGAATTGTGTCACCGACTCCACTCTGGACTTAAAGACCCGCGCTTCTTAGGCAGCTGGATGTGCGTAGCTTCTGTGACTTATTCCGAATAGATAGAAATGAGCATATCCATGACTGCATTGTGCATTCTCTAATATCTGAACATCTCGATAATGCCACACCACTGACCACTGACACAGTACAGGTTAATGCAAGACAGCCATTCCTTCTATTCTACTCTCTTTTCTGAGAAAGAGACTGCAGGCCTACAGTAATTAGTACTGACCAAATGTTATTGTCATTTCAACCATATGACAAGTCAGTAACACACCAGTTGTCCCTAAAAAGCCACGCACCGCACCCCCAAAACGGTGTACTACATTTGAACAATTCCGATGATAGCCTACATGCCGCCGGTTGAACACCGGTTCGCATTCTATAGCCTACATTTTCTTTAAAGCGATATATGTATTAATTCAATATGGATAGATACCTTCAGTTGCATAGTTGTGGTCCCGGAGGAAGCTGTTGTTGATTTTGCGGGTGTCGATTTCTTCATCCATTTGTGCTTTTATTTTGTAAACCAGAAACAGAGAAACAGGTATCCATGGTCCTGAAACATCGCTTCAGCACAGGGTCGGCGCGAGCTGCACGCTGTTCGTCATGATTCGACCCTTTCCAGAAATAAGAACGTGAAAAAGAGGCAGAAACCTCACCGTTCGAATCAATGTGATAGGAGGGAAATGCCTGTCCCTTTCGAGACGTTGGAAGGTGTGGCGTTGGATGTCAGGCACGATGGCGCTCAGATTAAAGTGTGAGAAAACGAACTATAAAACCAACAGAAAGATTATATCTGCGCATTTTCCCCTCCATTGCCAGATGCGCCATAAATCAGTGCAGGCAGAGAAGGGTGTGTGAGCAGGTCATTATTTTGCCTGAGTCCGCTTGCATAGCAGGGTCAGTTTCCTCTTGTCGTCTAGGATCACCCGGTTTCGCCTCGACGTGTGACTTTGCCGCCAAACCGCACCGGGTGCTCCACTGCTGCCTGCAAGGGTCTTTCTCTGTCTGTCAGTCACTCCCTCTCACAACGATGCCACCTTGGCACCCTGTGCTCCACTGCTGCCTGCAAGGGCCTCTCTCTGTTAGTCACTCCCTCTCACAGCGATGCCATCTTGGCTCCCAGTGTTCCCTGCAAGGTTCTCTCTCTGTTTGCAGTCTATCTCCCTCTGTTACAGTTGACGCCCATCTTCGCCCATTGCTCCTGCAAAGGTTCCCTCTCTGTCTTGTCAGTCACACTCCTCCTCACCAAGGACCGACCATCCTGCCTTCCCATGCTCCCTGCAAGTGTCTCTCTTTGAGTGCTCTCAGTCGATCTCTCATCTCACACACCCGACTGCCTCTTCTTGGCTTCCCATATACATCACACAGACAAGTTCTCTACTCTGTCTAAGATACAAGGATCCTACTCCCCTCTACAACATAGCAACAAGAAAAAAGACCATCTTGAGACTCCCAGGATCCCTGACAAAAGTTATCACACTTCATTCTGTCATAATCATAACCACTCTTTCTACTCACAACGACGCCATCCTTGGCTACCCAGAATCTCCCTGCAAGGTTCTCTCTCTGTACTCGTCAGTTCACTCCTCTCACAACGACGCCATCTTTGCTCCCAGCTCCTCTGCAAGGTTCTCTCTCTGTCTGTCAGTCACTCAAACCTCCTCACTAAGCGAACGCCAATCATGCAACCAAAGTAGCTTCCCTGCAAAGTTCACTCATTCCTGTACTGATACACTCCACTAAACACATCTCTAACACACAACGTAACGACACATCTGGCATCCACAGTGGCTCCCAGAGAACAAAAGTTCTTATCTTCTGATCTGATCAAGTCCTCATACTCTACACAAACAAAAAAACGACCATTAAACTTAGGAAACTAACCCAAGTACTATACCCATAAGATCAAGTTCAAATCAATCATCTATAGTCTTGATCAAGAACACTCCCCTCTCACAAGACAGACGCCATCATTGGCTATCCCTAAGCCAACCTGTCAAGGATATCATTATCATAACATGATCAATGTTCAAAGATACACAATCTCATAACTCAAAACCACTGACGCCAAAATAACAAATTGGAACTCCCAAGCTCTCCAAACTTGCTAATTCCATTCTCTGGCTGTCAGTCACTCTCCATCACACGACGCCAAAATATCTTTGAGCTCCCTAGTGCTCCCTGCAAGGTTCTCTCTCTGTCTGTCAGTCACTCCCTCTCACAGCGACGCCATCTTGGCTCCCTGTGCTCCACTGCTGCCTGCTGTTGCAACTGCTCCACTCGCGCATTGCATTATTGGCTCCTCCCCGACAGGTTGCCTCTGTCGACCTGCGTCAGCATCACAGTGATATTTGCGAACACGCGGGGGCAGTGTGCACGGATGCACCCTTCACATCAGGGGGACATGGTGGTCAAACTTCAACAGATTTGCTCAATTTGATCTCCAAAAACAAAACAAAAATAAAAAAGCTTCCTAATCCTTCCTGATAATTGTTGCCCCAAAAAGTGTGTGTGTCTGTGTGTTTTCTCATTTGTGTTCTCTCACAAACCCAATTTCCAATTACATTTCCCCTGGTTGAATTTGGACATGGTGGTGAGGGTGGGTGTCTGTCTGAGATGTTCCCCTGCCAATCCTGCCCCTACATGTTGAAACATTCTGCTATAGCAAAGGTTATCTAACAGCCCACTACCCTTCAGCTAGGTGGGAATAAATCACCTCCATTATCTACATCCCCCAATAATGAGGGTCACTCATGCATACAATGAATAGAAGTTCCATCCACGCCAAAACCTGTGACCAGTTGAATATCCCAATCTGATTGTCCCCTCACCATGACAAACCTATACCCTCAACCCCTAATCCTTTTAGGAGATAGTCCTCACCAGCCCATGAATCATCTGTATTCACATTCACTCTAAATGGCATAGAATCTGTTTTTGCCTTCATGCTGGGCTTAACAAACTATTATGATCATTCTATTTGGGCGCTGAAGCGTATATGGAAAGGAAGAGGGAATTAAAAAGGCATTGATTTCCAGAATCACCACACAGTGATGTGCTCTATAAGTGGGAGACTGAGAGACTGAGAGACTGAGAGACTGGGAGACTGGGAGACTGAGAGACTGGGAGACTGAGAGACTGGGAGACTGAGAGACTGGAGACTGAGAGAGAGACTGAGAGACTGGGAGACTGGGATGGAGACTGAGAGAGGAGACTGAGAGACTGAGAGAACTGATAGAGACTGAGACTGGGAGAAACTGGAGAAACTGGGAAGACGAGACTGGGAGACTGAGAGGACTGGGAGACTAGAGAGAGACTAAGAAACTGGGAGACAGACTGGAGACTGGAGGAACTGGGAAACTGGGAGACTGAGAGACTGGTGGAACTGGAGACTGAGAGACTGGGGACTGAAGACGACAGAGCACTGGGAGACTAGAAGGATTAGAGACTGAGACGACTGGAACGAGAGACTGAGAGACTGAAGAGACTGAGAGACTGAGAGACTGAGAGACTGGACTGGAGACTGAGAGACTGGGAGACTGAGAGACTAGATAGAGAACTGAGAGACTGCATTAAGAGGAGCCTTCTGATGGTGACATTAACAAGCAGCAGAGCTCATTGCTGTCCTGGGGAAGGAGGATGGAACAGCCGGTACTATAGGGCTGTAAAACCAAATCTCTCACTGCGTTCTCTGACGACAGACACACAGCAGCGCGCCACAACAAAAGCTCTGACAACACACCACACACACACCCCACACACACACACACACACACACACACCCATCCACACACACCAGACCACACACCACACACCACACACACACACACCCCCACACACACAACAACCACACACACACACACACACACACACCAACACACCACACACCACACACAACAACACACACACCACACACACACACACCACACACACACACACACACACACACACAACACACCACACACAAAACACACAATGGTCTAAGGGCTTGCAGAGACGTACTTTTTTTCTGCAATGATACTGTAAGGGGTGGAAAAGCTTTGAAGGAGCCAGACTGAGATCAACAATCTGACTGATTTAATTAACCTTCAGCTTCCAGAACACCAACCACAAGCAGCGTCTGTTGACTGGAAACCTCTACCTGTGTTTGTGTGTGTGTGTGTGTGTGGTGTGGGTGTGTGTGTGTGTGTGTGTGTGTGTGTGTGTGTGTGTGTTGTGTGTGGGTGTGTGTGTGTGTGTGTGTGTGTGTGTGTGTGTGTGTGTGTGTGCTGTGTGTGTGTGTGTGTGTGTGTGTGTGATGGGGGGATTTATTTTTATTTTTAACGATATATCATATTATCATATCGAGCATAATATTTTGCTCATGTCTTGATCCAAACGGCAGTATTTTTCCTTCACAGTTTGTTCTCGGTTTCTTTTTAAATAGGGAAGTATTTGTTTTAAGGACCATGGCTGAACAAAACTAGTTTTCTCATGTCTCTCTCTTGGTCCCTCTGCAGCAGACATATAGTGAGCAATATGTTTGGAACATCGAAAACGGCATATAAAATCCCCAGTATTGAAATCACTACTACAATATGAATCACACTACACATATAGAACTACCACTACACATATAGAATCACACTACGACACACTAAATCACACTACACACAAGAATCACACTACATATAGAATCACACTACACAAATCACACTACACACAGTATCACAGCTACACATATAGAATCACACTACACACAGAATCACACTACACATATAGAATCACACTACACATATAGAATCACACTACACTATGAATCACACGTACTACATATTAAGAATCACACTACACATTTAGATCACACTACACATATAGAATCACAACACAACTAGAATCACCAATACACATACACACTACATATATAATCACACATATAGAATCACACTACAATATAGAATCACCACCACTATAGATCACACTACACAATACAGCACATAACATATTACATATAGAATCACACTACATATATAATCACACTACATATAGAATCACACTACACATATAGAATCACCACTATACATATAGAATCACATACATATATAATCACACTACATACTAGAATCCACTACAATATAGAATCACACTACATTTAGAAATCACACTACATATATAACCACTACATATAAATCACACTACATATAGAATCACCACTCACATATAGAATCACACCACATATAGAATCACACTACACATATAGAATCACACAATACATATAGAATCACACTACATATTATAGAATCACACTACATATAGAATCACACTACATATAGATCCATACAAAATAGAAATCACACACATATAGAATCACACTAACATATAGAATCACACTACATAAAATCACACTACAATATAGATCACACTACATATTAGAATCACACACATATAGAATCACCAACTTATCACAGTACACGATACAGAATAAACGAGTAGGTATGCATTATAGCCATCACCACATACATATGAATCCAAACTAACTACAAGAATACGAACACTATCACCACTATTATCACACTACATATAGAATCACACTACATACGAGTGACTCACACTTACAGGCATTCTAGAATCATTGCACTATACCAAATACTAAAGAATCAGCAATACAGCCTAGTCCGCAATCACAACTCCTAAGCTAATGAGAATCATCACGTACACTATAAGAATCTACAGCGGTACAATATAGAGCTCACAACCTACAGATATTAAGGTGAATCGCCCCTACATATAGAATCACACTACCTCATAAGAATCCACTACGTGACAGTATAGAATCACACTTACAGTGAGGTAGAGAGCACACTACAATAATAGAAAACTTCACACCCTCATACCGAGCTGATGAAGTTCCCGCTACTATACGGATCACACTACATATAAGAATCACACATATCATTATCAGTAATCCCAGCATACTCTATAGTAGAACTCACACGTGTGACAGATGAAACCTCACCAACATACACAGTATAGGAATCCACTTAACATATAGGAAGTCACTAGTCTACACTCTAATTAAAGTCACGAGCGTACATATATGAAGCCAGTCACACGTGACACATATAAATCACACGTACATATAGAATGCGCAACCGTAGCATACTAAGAATCACACCTACATCATAGAGATGTCACACTACACATATAAGGAAGTCACTACTTACAAATATAGAATCACACTACACACATAGAATCACACATACACATAGGTAGGAATCACACTACAATAGCAATCACACTACAACACAGTAGAATCAACTAACACAATAGCTACAATGCACAAGGCGTAGTATCATATAGCTCACACTGACACACGGAGAATACCAGCACTACACAGGCAGTAGAAGACTCACACTATTACAATATAAGACTCACACTAGCAGTATAGGATTCACGTGAATACATACTCACGTAATTCACACGTATCATAGTAGCGATCCAGGCATCGTTACACATATAATCTCATATACATAGTAGATATCAGCACTAGCGAGTAGTGATCACACTACATAGTAGAATCACGCTGGGACGGGTGGAGGAGATACCTAGCATCATCGTCAGCAGGGAATGACCTAGACGCCCGCAAGGAACGCCAGAGCCCACATCGGGATGCCCAGGTGCGGAACCGATTTGCCAATCCCAGATGATAGGTATACACACACTCCAAGAAAGAAGACAATAACAAATACGCCCTGCCAACAGATGAATCCAAAATCATAAAAAAAAAATCAAAGTCCACAGCAATCCACTAATACACGATAGCACATCACCACTTACTTATAGAAGTTTCACACTATCAATACTCCGAATCCACTACATACCGACATCACTACTACACTACTCGAATCCACCGCATATAGATATCACACTTACATTATAGAATCCACTACTAGATAGAATCACAATACAACATAGATCAACACGTACAAGCATCGAGCACATATTCCTACATAGTAGAAAATCACACAGCCCTAATAGAATCACTTACTACCTCTATAGACGCATACACCCAACAATATAGAATCACACACAGTAGAGATCACACTCACCATATTATGAATCAACAACCACTTATAAATCCACTAACATGAAATTCGACACAAATACATATAGAATCTACCTTGCATTATAGAATCACCTAACCATAATAGAACCTCACACTAAACATTAGAATCCACTACACTATAGAAATCCACTACAACATAGAATCAGCACAACATAACATATAGATGATCACACTATACATCATAGAATCACACTACATATAGAATCACACTAGACTATATTAGAATACATCCACGACCTACTATAATACACACACATCATAAGCAATCCACCTACATATACGATCACACCTGCATTACCGATCACTTACACACCTATAGGGAAATCACACTACATATAGAATCACACTACATATAGAATCACACTTGTGCATATAGAATCCCACCTCCCACATCTCGCTCCTCACTCACTAGAATACACACTACGATGTTAGAATCACACCTACAAAACTAGCACCATACACGATTCATACGCATCACACCTCAACATGTCGCCAAGGCTCCTCCTGGCAATCTTGAGACCTCTACTCTCCCTACCCATATAGCAATCACGCACTTACATATAAATGCACACTACCATATAGATCACACTACGAGATAGAATCACACTAACATATAGGAATCACAACTACATTATAGAATTCACACTACCCATAATAGAAGTCGACACTGCATACTAGAATCACACATACATAGAATCACACTACATATAGAATCACACTACAAAATAGGATCACACTAAACATATAGATCACACTACATATAGAATCACACTACAGCTATAGTAATCCACTACTATAGAATCACGCTAACAGTACCTAGAATCACCACGTACATATCAGCTATACAGCCTAAGAATCAACTACAAATAGCAACTCACACTAAACATAATATAGAAACACAACTACATATATGAATCACACTACAATTAGAATCACATCTACAAATAGATATCAGCACTACATAACTAGAATCACAACTATCAAAATTAGAATCCACCCACTACAATATGAAATAACACTACAAATCGAATACACTGACATATGAGAAAATCACATCATAACACTATAGAATCGAACGCCACCCTACATATAGAATTCACACTACAAATAGAATCACACTACATATAGAATCACACTACAAAATAGAATACATCTACATCCTCCAGGATCACACTACAAATAGGATCACACTACACTATAGATCACACTACCCTAGACACTACCACGTACATATAGAATCACGAACCCACATCTTCAGAATCAACACTACAAATAGAGTCACTCCTTACATATTCTAGATCAGCACTACAAATAAGAATCACCCTAATAGTAGAAGTCGACACTAGAATTACTAGTAAATCATCCGACTACATATAGAATCACACTACAATAGAATACACTGGTACAAATGTATAGCAAGGTCACACGTACAATATAGGAATCACTATACACAATACCCATTATGACATCCACATACAATAGAATCACACTTAAACCTATAAGACTCGACCTCTACACTATAGACCTCAGGCGACTACATTAGTAAGCCATCACACTACCACAATAGAATTCCACCTACACATATAGGAAATCAGCACTACATATAGAATCACACTACATATAGAATCACACTACATGTCGTATCGGCACCTAAGTATAGTGATAATATCGTCTCGTGAGGTCCCTGGCAATTCCCAGGCCTAGTGTGTGTGTGTGTGTGTGTGTGTGTGTGTGTGTGTGTGTGTGTGTGTGTGTGTGTGTGCACACACCTAAGTGTGATCTCAGAATCATCATTACATCAGTCATTGGAGTGTATAATGCAGAGTATTCCAGCACATTCTATTATAATGGGACACCTGCTTCAAGCACTGAGCATCAGAAACACCCAGACAGTAATGGCTTTATTTTAACACACAATCTCTCTTGTAGATGGCGTCATAATTACATGGCCTGGGGGATGGAGCCTGATGAGAACACACGGTGTTGTCCTCCACAGAGAACATGCATGGCCAGAGTCTGCCTCCAAATTGTCTCTGTCGTTCAACCTGCCCCCTGTGCCCTCCTCGCTCCTGGCTGCTGCTGCAGTGGCTATGGGGAATAATCCTGGTGTGTTTCCTCTCTCCCATCCCCCCTTCTCTCTCTCTCTCTCTCCATCTCTCCATTGCCTGGCCCTCCTCCATCCAACTCGAGCCCAGAGCCACCACCCCAGTCGGTGTGCTCCGCTCAACCAGGGGAAGTAGCTAGGTCCACAGCTTCACAGGCTTAGCTGTGCAGTGCTATGCTTACTAGCCATCCACCCTGCTCATAAGACTGGGCTACTACAGTAGTACAGGGTTATTCGGCTGTCCACATAGGACTCTGACCTGGGATCAGCTAACAGAGTCATTGTATTGTATAGAACAATGTGATACAACAAGACATGACTGACTGCAGAACTGTCACAACTGCCCTCCTGAATAACTGGGAAACAGGATTGTTTTGTGTACACAAGTTGCTATCTAGAACCTTAAATGGTTCTTCGGCTGTCCCCATAGGAGAACCCTTTGAAGAACCATTTTTGGTTCCAGGTAGAACCCTTTCAGGTTCCAAGTAGAACCCTTCAAACAGAGGGTTCTACATGAAACCCCTACATGAAACCAAAAAGGGTTCTGCCAGGAACCAAAAAGGGTTCTGCCAGGAACCAAAAAGGGTTCTGCCAGCAACCAAAAAGGGTTCTCCTATGGGGACAGCCGAAGTACCCTTTTGGAACCCTTTGTTCTGAAAGTGTAGCTGCTCAGACACAGACCTATTCTGAAGAAAAGAATGGTAAAACTATAGAATGATTATAAGGGTACTATTGGAGATGTATTCTCTTCAGGTGGTGAGGTCTCAGAGGTTCTCTTGTGGAGAATGTTTTAATAGCAGTCTCAATTAGCAACGAGAGGGGAATGATTTAGAAAATCAGTTTTGCCACTAGACACCTCAATATGCTTCACAAACTGCTGTTAGGAAGAGAGCCCGTCTATTTTAGGCAGGAGGGGGTTCGGACCGGAGCTGCAAGGTTGAGTAAAATAGAGGAGAGGAAGAGGAGGATGGGAAGAAGAGGGTGAGAGAGCCTGGCTTCACAAACTCCTTGCTCCGGCCAAACGCTACGCCACGCTCACGGACATTCCTTTCTTCTCCGCAATGAGTCTGGATCTGATTGGTCCCGGAAACCGATGGATTGGGCCAGAGCAAAAAACTGAAATACCTTATTGACATGAGTATTCAGACCCTTTGCTAAAATTTTAATTGATCTCAGGTGCATCCTGTTTCCATTGATCATCCTTGAGATGTTTCTACAACTTGATTGGAGTCCACCTGTGGTAAATTCAATTGGTTGGACATGATTTGGAAAGGCACACACCTGTCTATAAGGTTCCACAGTTGACAGTGCATGTCAGAGCAAAAACCAAGCCATGAGGTCGAAGGACTTGTCTGTAGAGCTCAGAGACAGGATTGTGTCAAGGCACAGATCTGGGGAAGGGTACCAAAACATTTCTGCAACAATGAAGGTCCCCAAGAACACAGTGGCCTCCATCATTCTTAAATGGAAGACGTTTGGAATCACCTAGACTCTTCCTAGAGCTGGCGGCCTGGCCAAACTGAGCAGTCTGGGGAGAACTCTGGAGTTCTGTCAGAGCTTCTTCTTTTGTCCTTGACACAATTCCCACAGTTCTTCTGTGGAGATGGGAGAACCTTCCAGAAGGACAGCCATCTCTGCAGCACTCCACCAAATCAGGCCTTTATAGTAGAGTGGCCAGACGGAAGCCACTCCTCAGCAAAAGGCACATGACAGATGCTTGGAGTGTGCCAAAAGGCACCTAAATGACTCTCAGACCACTAGAAACAAGAATATCTAGTCTGATGAAACCAAAATTGAACTCTTTGGCCTGAATGCCAAGTGTCACATCTGGAGGAAACCTTGCACCATCCCAACGGTGAAGCATGGTGGTGGCAGCATCATGCTGTGGGGATGTTTTTCAGCAGCAGGGACTGGGAGACTAGTCAGGATCGAGGGAAAGATGAACGGAGCAAAGTACAGAGAGATCCTTGATGAAAACCTGCTCCAGAGTGAAGGTTCACCTTCCAACAGAACAAGCACACAGCCAAGACAACGCAGGAGTGGCTTCGGGACAAGTCTCTGAATGTCCTTGAATGGCCCAGCCAGAGCCCAGACTTGAACCTGATCGAACATCTCTGGAGAGTCCTAAAAATAGCTTTGCAGCGACGCTCCCCATCCAACCTGACAGAGCTTGAGAGGATCTGCAGAGAAGAATGGGAGAAACTCCCCAAATACAGGTGTGCCAAGCTTGTAGCGTCATACCCAAGAAGAGTCGAGGCTGTAATCGCTGCCAAAGGTGCTTCAACAAAGTACTGAGTAAAGGGTCTGAATACTTATGCAAATGTCATATTTCAGTTTTTTTTATCAATACATTTGCTTTGTCATTATGGGGTACTGTGTTAAATTGATGAGGGGGAAAATGTAAGCCATTCTGAATAAGGCTGTAACGTAACAGAATGTGGAAAAGGTCAAGGGGTCTGAATACTTTCCAAACGCTTTTCCTCTCTCTTCTCTCTCCCTCCCTCTCCTCTCTCTCTCTCTCTCCTCTCTCTCTCTCTCTCTCAGGGAATCAATGAATCAACTGTCCTCTCTCACACACCCTCACATGTAATCAATTAATAGACTCTCTCTCCTCTCTCTCTCTCTCTCTCTCTCTCTCTCTCTCTCTCTCTCTCTCTCTCTCTCTCTCTCTCTCTCTCTCTCTCTCTCTCTCTCTCTCTGATGATGATCCCCATGAGTAGGAGGTATATCATCATCATGCAAAAGAGAAGGCAGAATATCTAGACCTGAATTCTCTTCTGAACGATGATGATGATGAATGCTGTGTTGTTGACAGGGAATCTACATGATATAATACCAATAGAAACATTTTCTCTCCTTTCAACAGTTGTAAAATAGGATGCCAACTGCCTTTTATTCCTGATTATTATTTGACCATGCTTGTCATTTATGAACATTTTGAAAATCTTGGCTCTCTCTATTCTATCTCTTCTCTCTTTCTTTCTCTCCTCTCGGAGGACCGGAGCCCTAGGACCATACGTCAGGACTACCGGGCATGAGGACTCCTTGCTGTCCCCAGTCCGCCTGGCCCTGCTGCTATTCATAGTTCAACTGTTCTGCCTGCGGTTATGGAACCCCTACTGTCCCAGACCTGCTGTTTTCAATTCTTAATGATCGGCTATGAAAAGCCACTGACATTTATTCCTGATTATTATTTGACCATGCTTGTCATTTATGAACATTTGAAAATCTTGGCTCTCTCTAATTCTCTCCTTCTCTCTCTCTTCTCTCTCTCGGAGGACCTGAGCCCTGGGACCGTGCGTCGGGGCTGCCGGGCGTGATGGCTCCTTGCTGTCCCCAGTCCACCTTGGCCCTTGCTGCTATATTGCCAGTTTCAGCTGTTCTGCCTGCGGTTATGGAACCGCCACCGTCCCGGACCTGCTATTTTAACTTCTGATGGACAGCTATGAAGCGCACTGAAAATTATTCATGATTATTATTTGACCATGCTTGTCACTTATGAACATTTTGAACATCTTGGCATAGTTCTGTTATAATCTCCACCCAGCACAGCCAGAAGAGGACTGGCCACCCCTCATAGCCTGGTTCCTCTCTAGGTTTCTTCCTAGGTTTTGGCCTTTCTAGGGAGTTTTTCCTAGCCACCGTGCTTCTACACCTGCATTGCTTGCTGTTTTGGGGTTTTAGGCTGGGTGTCTGTACAGCACTTCGAGATATTAGCTGATGTACGAAGGGCTATATAAAATAAACTTGATTTGATTTGATTTGATACTTACAGAATGTGTCTAGTTTATTTTAAGAAACCTAAGAAATACTAATAAAATTGTATGTTTTATTGTCACATACACCGGATAGATGCAGTGAAATGTGTAGTTTTACTGGTCCCCAGTGAAAATTATTGTTTTAGTCCTGGGCTGGGATCCATGAAAACAGCAACAATAACATTGCAGAATCACATACAACATACACTAACATGGTTTGGGTTTTTGATATTGCTGTCAAACACCGTTTTGTGTGGGCCAACTGTACATGCTGGATACTAAATCAAGAAGATAAAATGTAAAATAATTCAGACATTATTTATGACCATGCCAAGTCATAATAATACCAGCATGCATTTCACATGTATGGCTCAAAGGATTTGTCTTTTCCCTATAGCCTACTCCTGTATAGTGGGTTGTGTGTCATTTTAATTGTATTTTATTTATTTCTTATTTTACCAGTTGAGTTGACTGGGAATACATTGTCATTTACAGCAAAGACCTGGGGAAATAACTGTCCTCGTGAGACAGAGGCCCTATATCTGTGATTCATCCAGGCCAGATCAGATGATGACAGAGTGACCCGTCCCACGGTCCTCTCTCGCTCTTTAATCTCTGCCTATCTCGCCAGACGCAACATTCATCAATACATTTGACTCATTGACAGATGTCACATGACCAGTTCATTTCTACACTTCATTAATGCTTTCCTATCCTACCCTTTGTTCTCTTTACTTCTAGTTCCATGCAAGCCAGGAATCAATAGCCAAAGCCTAATCCTTAGATAGAAAAACAGGTCCTTGACTCGCATTAAATCATTCATTCATAGTGAAATGACACATACTTCCTGTTGTGCACAAAAAGGAGAAATGCAAAGTAGTTTAAAAACCTTAACAAAAGATTACTTAAAGGCAGCAATCAATTTCAGGTAAACATTTCTGAACAAAGACAATTTCACTGCATCACTTAACCTTTTGTTTCATCTGTTTTTGATCAATCTCTGAGGAAATGAGCCCTCTCTGTGAAAGAACCACTATGACAAGGACTGGCAGTAGACCAGATACTGCCAGAGACTGCTGTCTATAAGTAGACCAGATACTACCAGAGACTGCTGTCTATAAGTAGACCAGATTACTTGCCAGAGACTGCTGTCTATAAGTAGACCAGATACTGCCAGAGACTGCTGTTCTATAAGTAGACCAGATACTGCCAGAGACTGCTGTCTATAAGTAGACCAGATACTGCCAGAGACTGCTGTCTATAAGTAGACCAGATACTGCCAGAGGACTGTTGTCTATAAGTAGACCAGATACTGCCAGAGACTGCTGTCTATAAGTAGACCAGATACTACCAGAGACTGCTGTCTATAAGTAGACCAGATACTGGCAGAGACTGTTGTCTATAAGTAGACCAATACTACCAGAGACTGCTGTCTATAAGTAGACCAGATACTGCCAGAGACTGTGTCTATAAGTAACCAGATACTACCAGAGACTGCTGTCTATAAGTAGACCAGATACTGCCAGAGACTGTTGTCTATAAGTAGACCAGATACTACCAGAGACTGTTGTCTATAAGTAGACCAGATACTACCAGAGACTGCTGTCTATAAGTAGACCAGATACTACAGAGACTGCTGTCTATAAGTAGACCAGATACTGCCAGAGACTGCGTCTATAAGTAGACCAGATACTACCAGAGACTGTGTCTATAAGTAGACCAGATACTGCCAGAGACTGCTGTCTATAAGTAGACCAGATACTACCAGAGACGTTGTCTATAAGTAGACCAGATACTACCAGAGACTGCTGTCTTAAGTAGACCAGATACTACCAGAGACTGCTGTCTATAAGTAGACCAGATACTGCCAGAGACTGCTGTCTATAAGTAGACCAGATACTACCAGAGACTGCTGTCTATAAGTAGACCAGATACTGCCAGAGACTGCTGTCTATAAGTAGACCAGTAAGACTTTTTACACTGCATTTAATCTCTAATGAAAAGCTCCTGTGCATCAGCTGTGAACCAGGGAAAAACCTTTCTGTTTCTCAAATCAATCCTTATAGATGGGCCTACTGACAGCCTAGTTGGCGAGGTGAATCTATTTATGTGACATCTAATTCAACCTGTCTTGCAAAGACATTGAATATTCCTATACAGTCCAGGGCTGTGTCTGAAATCATACCACATATCACCTGTGAGCAGGATTCGGAGGACCCAGAGGACTAGTTAGTAAAAGACTTGAACAAGCCATGCACAGGCAGCTCCCTAGACACCCAGCAGACAGTGTGGCTCCCCAAATGCAGCACAGAACACAGAACACAGAACACAGAACACAGAACACAGAGGCTCCCAAATAGAATGTACACAATACATAATGTCTGAAAGCCCAGCGCAGTTCTACTGACATCTAGATGGCAACACACTCCGTTAACTCTGTTGCCTGCAGGTACAACTACTCTCTCCATTTGCCTTAGAGGGTGTGCTGTGTCTGAGCCCAAACAGAACAGGGTTAGAGGGCGTGCTGTGTCTGAGCCCAAACAGAACAGGGTTTAGGGTGTGCTGTGTCTGAGCCCAAACAGAACAGGGTTTAGAGGGTGTGCTGTGTCTGAGCCCAAACAGAACAGGGTTTAGAGGGTGTGCTGTGTCTGAGCCCAAACAGAACAGGGTTTAGAGGGTGTGCGTGTCTCAGCCCAAACAGACAGGGTTTAAGGGTGTGCTGTGTCTCAGCCCAAACAGAACAGGGTTTAGAGGGTGTGCTGTGTCTCAGCCCAAACAGAACAGGGTTTAGAGGGTGTGCTGTGTCTCAGCCCAAACAGAACAGGGTAGAGGGTGTGCTGTGTCTGAGCCCAAATAGCTGTTTCTCTCCCCTTCAGTCATTCCCTCTTACTACATGATTGTATAGAGCAGCGTCAGGCTTAGCTGTCTAAATATTCAATCAGGATCCCTACTGAAGCTCACAGAGGGGAACGATGGTGGTACTGTACTGAATAAGAAGTATTCTCATCACTAAGTCCTTGGGAACTCAAGCATTAGGATAGGCACATACTTGAGATTTTTGAGAGTGTTGGATCAAATTATAATCTAAATCTCCAATGCAGTGGTTGTATGCCCACTTTTTGTCCTCTGCGAGAGAAAGAGAGCGAGAGAGAGAGTGAGGAAAGAAAGAGATAGAGGGATGGATAGAGAGAGACACAGAGAGACAGAGGGATAAAGAGAGCGAGAGAGTGAGAAAGAAAGAGAGAGGGATGGATAGAGAGAGAGACAGAGAGACCGAGGGATAGAGAAAGAGAGCGAGAGAGAGTGAGAAAGAAAGAGAGAGGGATGGATAGAGAGAGAGACAGAGGGATAGAGAAGAGGAGCGAGAGAGAGTGACGTGAGAAAGAAAGAGATAGAGGATGGATAGAGAGAGAGACAAGAGAGACAAGAGGGATAGAGAAAGAGAGCGAGAGGAAGTGAGAAAGAAAGAGAGAGGGATGGATAGAGAGAGAGACAGAGGATGAGGAAAGAGAGCGAGAGAGAGTGAGAAAGAAAGAGATAGAGGGATGGATAGAGAGAGAGACAGAGGGATAGAGAAAGAGAGCGAGAGAGAGTGAGAAAGAAAGAGATAGAGGGATGGATAGAGAGAGAGACAGAGACAGAGGGATAGAGAAAGAGAGAGAGATAGAGAGAGTAGCAACACTAACATAAATAATAATTTATTAAACTTCTTTCATAATAGACATCTCAAAGCACTTCATAAGTGGATATATCATGGCTGGGTCAACTAACAGAGGCCAAGTCTTGAGTCAGTTCATGGCTTGAGTGGAAGGAGCTGGTCAGAGGACGATAGATGATGGTGATGGAGTCTGCTGATGATCTTGTAGAGGGCAAGTCTGGGAACCAGCATGAGTCTGACAGCTACTGGACTTCTGCTCTTCCACTCTGTGTAACGCACACCTGGGTGATGCCTCGGCAGCACTGGGCACCAGAAAGATCACCACACAACATTCAGAATAGACAGCCTCCTCCTTCCTGCTCCTCCTCTCTTCAGTAAATGTGCTGAATGAGCGGGTTCCCGGCCTGGTCTGTCTGTCTGCTTGGTCTGTCTGGCTGCTGGTCGGTCTGCCTGCCTGGTCTGTCTGCCTGGTCTGTCTGCCTGCCTACCTTGTCTGTTTGACTGGTCTGTCTACCTGCCTGGTCTGTCTGCTTGGTCTGTCTGCCTGCCTGGTCTGCCTGCCTGGTCTGTCTGCCTGGTCTGCCTGCCTGGTCTGTCTGCCTGCCTAGTCTGCCTGCCTGCTTGGTCTGCCTGTCTACCTGGTCTGCCTGCCTGGTCTGTCTGTCTGCCTGGTCTGTCTGCCTGCAGGCCTGGTTCAGCTTTCTGCACAGGGAGCTTAATAGCAGCACCATATGGCCAGCTCACTGAAAACAGAGACCTGTTTTTTTTACCCCGATACTGCTGACAGAAGAAATATCTGGACGTTTCCCTGGCGGGGGCTAAGGGCATGCTGGGGATCAGGCAGTGTTCCGCCTCCCGCTGACTCTGCCTGCGACCCTATGATAATCCCATCACCATGACAACAACTGTGTCAGTGCAACAGGAGAAGACACAGACACTGCCCCTCATTAAACAAACAAAGGTGCTCTACTCTACTGTCATTGGGAGATGCTTTATATGAGCGTCCATTTTCAATAAGGTAAAGCCAGAAATAATATGTCACCAGGCTCATAGTCGAGCAAACAAAGATATGTCTTTATTAGCTTTGTAGGACCTTTTTACAGCTCAGCGCCACATCAATGACCTTCGTGCCCTTCAGTGTCAGGTTTAAATCGCATCCGAAGCCTTGAGTTTACCTGGCTGGTCAGATGTCCCAGTTGGATAGAGGTCTCAATCCCTCAGCTCATTTCACTGCATGAGCAGCCTTTTATTCTCTTTCTCTACAGCCAATTGGATGCCATTCTGTGGGCTGGACTCATTGTATACACAGTGACTGATTATTATTGAGGTTCTTACAGAGATATTTGTATCAACCAAAACCCCCACCTAATACACACATGTAGGAAGGCAGGTGTTAGGTTCTGACCAACAGAGTAGAACTCACGGAGGACTAGTGAAGCTCAAACCAAGTTTATTCACCCACTGGGTCACACAGCTGCATAAGACAAAGACATATTTACACAAGCACATATATTTAAACCTTCCTCCCATGCTGAGTCTCCTCCTTACACATCTGGCCTGCCAATACATCTCTGTTGTTAGACAGGACTTTAGTGATGCCTGTTCTTTCTCACTTCATCTGACCTGACCTCGGCCAAAATTCCTCACTCCTCCTCAACTCACGGCTGTCCTGTTGACTTGAACCAGACTGTGGCCCTTGTCCTCTCCATAGCATACCTGGTGTAGAACAATAACATGTTGTGACAGAATGTAAACTTTCCCCTTTCTCTCTCAGTTCTAATATGATAAAATATCAAATATCCTTATTCATGTTAAGTTTAGAAGTTAGTACCCATCACAGGTAAGCAAGCAGGCAAACAAGCACGCACGCCCACAGAAATCACAATCACCTCTTCCAGGGTGTGGGCCCCTGGGGAAAAGTTAAACAGATATCATAGCTTATCCTTTAATGTTGTCTTTTCTTGTCAAACCCAGCTGTTCCATACAACCTGTCTGCTTGAGGCTGCTAGAAAGAACATACTGGAGCTAAGTCTTACCCCACAGCACCCCCAACTGGACAGTCTGCGCTATTACACCAGTAAAAAAGAAATGTAATCTCACTTCCAAGTATTTTACATTTACATTTTTAGTTATTTTGCAGACGCTCTTATCCAGAGCAACTTACATTAGTGAGTGTATACATTTTCATTTGTACTGGTCCCCCGTGGAAATCAAACCCACAACTCGGGTGCTGCAAGTGCCATGCTCTACCAACTGAGCCAACCAGAATGGAAATTAGTGCATACTCAGTAATCATTATCTCTACGCATAGACCATTTTAATTAGTCAATAACAAAAAGTTACATTTCAATCCATAGAGTGTCTTCTAGGGCTGGGAAATGCCAGGGACCTCAAAATACAATATTATCACTATACTTAGGTGTCGATACGATATGTATTGCAATTCTCACGATTCAATATGTAGCGTGATTCTATATGTGGTGTGATTCTATATGTGTAGTGTGATTCTATATGTGTAGTGTGATTATATATGTGTAGTGTGATTATATATGTAGTGTGATTCTATGTTTAGTGTGATTATATATGTAGTGTGATTCTGTATATATAGTGTGATTCTATATGTGTAGTGTGATTCTATATGTAGTGTGATTCTATATGTGTAGTGTGATTCTATATGTAGTGTGATTCTATATGTTTAGTGTGATTCTATATGTAGTGTGATTCTATATGTA
>NW_019946998.1:53793-61807 GCF_002910315.2 Salvelinus sp. IW2-2015 | reverse complement strand
AAAGAGAGAGATTTGGACAAATCATTAGGAACGAATATAGTGACTTGAAGTGGATTTAAAGTGACATAATAAGGGACCAGAGCTTACACCTGGATTCAACCTGGTCAGTCTGATTGACATGGAAAGAGCAGCGTGTTCTAATGTTTTTGTATATTCAGTGGTATAATCTCTGTACTGTAAAATTATTAGCATAATCTCAAGTGTTTTGAGATTAGAGAATGACCAATACCCACAGTAAAGATCGCAGGTACATGTGTATGGGTACAGTAATGAAACATAGACTAAACTGGAGAAACAGGTATATAAACAGGTGGGTTAGTAGGGTCATGGTGTAGTTATCAGTAATGAAACATACTATACTGGAGAAACATTTAACAGGTATAGAGGTCATGGTTAGTCACGTAATGAAACCATACTATACTGGAGACACGTTTAACAGGTATAGATGGGTCTGGTGTGTTACAGTTAATGAAAACCAACTATAATACTGGGAGAAACAGTAATAAAGGTTATAGAGGGTCATGGTGTAGTCGCTATCAGTAATGAAACCTACCTATAATTGGAGAAACAGTTTAACAGGTATAAGAGGGTCATGGTGTAGTTAAGTAATGAACATAGCTATACTGGAGAAACACGTTTAACAGGTAAAGAGGTATGGTGTATGTCTACAGTAATGAAACATACTAATAGTCTGGAGAACAGTATAACAGCTATGAGAGGGTTCATGGTGTAGTCTAAGTAATGAAACTATACTATACTGGAGAAACAGTATAACAGGTTGAGAGGGTCATGGTGTAGTCCTACAGTAATGAAACATACTATACTGGAGGACAGTATGACAGGTATAGAGGGTCATGGTGTAGTCTACTGTATGTACTCTTTCTCTGGTCTGGAGCGAGGCAGAGACACTGACGCCAACGCATGTAAGTCTGCCAGCTCTTCTCCGGGCTGTACACTCCTTATATGGGAGCTGCTGCAAGACAGGGGAGGGATGTCCTGCTTGTGGACCACCTGAACACACACACCCGACACACAAACACACACACAAAACAACGAAAACAACACACAACATGCAGTAATACAAGGAGCTCAACCATTCATTACTCAGAGTTCTCTACTTGTCCACTATATATACATATATAATGTCTGGAGTGGTCTTTCATGTCAAATCTAAGTGCAAGGTAGTGAGGAAGACAGTGTTTTCTTTCTCACTCACAAATACTGTCAAAGCTGACCTCTAGGGTACAGACATTAACATGCAGAGTACAAATGAACCACAGTGGATGAAAAACAAAAACAGATTGAACAACTGTTGTCATGGGTTTGACTAGTATGTGTGATGAGGTTGTGGCCTACAGTGGACGGACCTGCTCATGAGTATGACGCTCCAATGTGTATGAACAGAACAGACGCTTCCAATGTAGTATGAACGAGACAGAACCTGCTCCAGTGTAGTATGAATACGAACCTGCTCAGTGTTACGTAATGAAGGTAGTAACAGAACTGCTCTCAGTCGTGTATGAAAGCCTAGATAGAAAACAGAACTGCTCCAAGTGTAGTATGAAAGAACGCTATGTATACACAGAATGCCCTCTCAGTGTTAGTTACGAGAGAACAGAACTGCTCCTAATGTGGTATGACGAACCTGCTCCAGTGTGTGGTATGGAACGAGAATGCAGAACCTGCTCCAATGTGGTATGACAGTGAACCTGCTCCGTGTAGTATGAAGAAAACAGAACTGCTCCAAGTGTAGTTGAAGAGAACAGAACCTGCTCTCCCGTAGTATGCAAGAGAACAGAACCTGGCTCCAGTGTAGTAATGAACAGAACAGATACTCGCTCCATGTAGTTTATGAACAGAACGCTGCTCCAATGTAGTATGAAAAAAGAACCTGCTCCATGGTGTATGAACAAGACAGATAACCTGCTCCAATGTAGTATGAACAGAACTGCTCAGTTGAAGACAAGCTGTCCAAATAGCCCAGTGTAGTATGACAGAACCTGCTCTAATTGTAGTATGACAGAACAACCTGCTCAGTGTAGTATGAAAGAACAGAACACTGCTCCAATGTAGTATGAACAGAACCTGTCGCATCCGGAGTTGAGCTTCATGATAGAAGAACAGACAGCCTCCTCCAATGTTAGTATTTGTAACAAACTCTGCTCCGAGTGTAGTATGAACAGACAGAACTGCTCCAATGTAAAGTAGCTGAACAGAACCTGCTCAGTGTAGTTATGAAAAAAGAACTGCCGCTGTAGTATGAACAGAACAGAAGCCTGCCTCCAATGTATATCGAACAGAACTGCTCCAATGTAGGTATGAAACGAAACATACGCTCGCAATGTAGTATGAGGAATGGCAGAACCTGCTCAGTGTAGTATGAGAAACAGATCTCAGTGGTATCAAGCATGACAGGCCTGCTTCCTAGTGTAGTATGACAGAGACAGAACCTGCTCCAATGCTAGTACAATGAAAGAACAGGACACCTGCTCCAGTGTAGTAATGAAGGAACGAACAGAACTGCTCAAGTGTAGTATGAACGGGAAATGGACAGACTGCTCCAGTGTAGTAATGAAGGGTGGAACAGACTGCTCTCAGTGTGTATGAACAAAGCTAGAAATAGACTAGTAATGAGATGCAGAACCTGCTCCAGTGTAGTATGAAGGAACAGTAACCTGCTCGATACAGACAATTGCTCAGTGACTGAAGGGACAAGAAACAGACCTGTCCAGTGTAGTATGAAGGAAGGAAAGATGCCTCCAATGTAGTTGACAACGAAAGGACCTGCTCCAGTGGTAGTATGAAAGGAACGAACAGAACCTGCTCCAGGATACAGCGCTCTCAATGTAGTATGAACACAGAATGCAGTGGACCACTGCTTCCAGTGTAGTATTCGAAGAACGAACAAGAACCTGCTCAGTGGTAGGTATGAACAGTAACGAACCGCTCTAGTTATAGACAGAACAGAACCGCTCACAGTGTAGGTATGAACGAACTAGCTCCAAGTGAATATTATGAACGGACGAAAAGGACCTTGCTCCAGTGTAAGTATGAAGGAAGAACAGAGACGCTCGGCCAATCGTAACAGACATGCTCAGTTAGTATGAAGGACAACGAAACTCTGCCTGCCAGTGGTAGTATGGAACAGAAATCAGAACCTGCTCCAAGATGTAGAAGAGAAACTGCCCATGGTAAATGAGCAACGAAGATAGATGCTCAAGGTAATAAGAAAAGAGACAGTAACTGCTCCAATGATAGATGATGAACATGGGTAACAGGAACCTGCATCCAGTGTGTATGAAAGAACCAGAAATAATGCTCTCAAGTGGTATATGAACAGTAATAACCTCGTGTTCAGTATGTAAAGAACAGAAACCTGCTCCAGTGTAGTATGAAGAGAGAACGAGAACCTGCTCTCAGTGTTAGTATGAAGGGAAACAGAACCTGCCTCCAGCTATTGGAGAACCTGTCAAGGGACGTAGAACAAGAACTGCTCCATGTAAGTATGAAGAAGAACTTCTCCAGTGTAGTATGAAGGGGAACATGAACCTGCTCCAGTGTATGATGAAAGAACAGAACCTGCTCCAGTGTGTAGGTATGACGAACAGAACCTGCTCTCCAGTGTAGTATGAAGGGGAAATGGAACAGAACCTGCTCCAGCGTGTAGTATGAAGGGAACAGAACAGAACCTGCCTCAAGTGTAGTATGAAGGAACAGAACAGACTGCTCCAGTGTAGTATGAAGGGAACAATAACCTGCTCCAGTGTAGTAATGAACACAGAACAGAACTGCTCCAGTGCTAGTATGAACAGAAAGAACTGCTCAGTGTAGTATGAAAGGAACAGAACAGAACTTGCATCAGTGGTGTAGTATGAAGGAGGAACAGAAACCTGCTCCAGTGTAGTATGAAAGGCCAGGGAACAGAACCTGCTCCAGTGGTAGTATGAGGGACATGAACGAACTGCTCAGTGTAGTATGAAGGGAACAACAGAACCTGCTCAGTGTAGTATAGGAACAGAACAGGCTGCTCAGTGTAGTATGAAGGGAACAGAAAGAACCTGCTCAGTGTAAGTATGAAGGGAACAGAAAAACCTGCTCCAGTGTAGTATGAAGGAACAGAACCTGCTCCAGTGTAGTATGAAGGGAACAGAACAGAACCTGCTCCAGTGTAGTATGAAGACAGAACAGAACTGCTCCAGTGTAGTATGAAGGGAAAGAACAGAACCTGCTCCAGTGTAGTTAGAAGAACAGAACAGAACTGCTCAGTGTAGTATGAAGGGACAGAACAGAACTGCTCCATGCAGTGTAGTATGAAGGGACAGAAAGACTGCTCCAGAGCGTGAGTATGAAGGGAACAGAACAGACTGCTCCAGTGGTGTAGTATTAAAGGGAACAGAAAGAACCTGCTCCAGGCATGCAGTGTAGTATGAAGGGAACAGAACAGAACCTGCTCCAGTGTAGTTGAGGAAAGAACAGAACCTGCTCCAGATGCAGTGTAGATCTAGGGGAACAGAAAGAACCTGCTCCAGCATGCAGTGTAAGTATGAAGGGACCAGACAGAACCTGTCAGCATGCAGTGTAGTATTGAGGGAACGAACTAGAACCTGCTCAGCATGCAAGTGTAGTATGAAGGGACAGAACAGAACATGGCTCCAGCATGCAGTGTAGGATAGGGAACAGAAACAGAAACCTGCTCCAGCATGCAGTGTAGTATGAGGAACAGAACAGAACCTGTTCCAGCATGCAGTTTTGTAGATGAGGGGAACAGCAACAGAACCTGCTCCAGCATGCCAGTGTAGTATGAAGGGACAGAAACAGAACTGCTCCAGCATGCAGTGTAGTATGAAGGGAACAGAGACGTGCTCAGCATGCCGTGTAGGATGAGGGGAAAGAACAGAATCTCAGCATGCAGTGTAGTATGAAGGGGGAACCAGAACAGAACCTGCTCCAGCATGCCAGTGTAGTATGAGGGGAACAGAGCGTTCAGGAGGAATCTTGGTCCAGCAAGGTCGTTAAGTAACGCATGTCCACATCAGTACTCAGAGCACGTGGTTCAGGGTTCTTGCTGGGGGACAACAGCAACAGCTCCTGGGTTAGGGTCATTCACTTTCATTCAGCTACCAGTTAACTGTAATCATTTTACTTGAACTATCCATTTATAACATCAAACTGTTCCTAAGTGAGTGTTTTGAAGCTGAAGAAATACCTGGAGTGTGTCTCCTCTGTCGGACTTGTCTCTTCTTGGACCCTCAGGTGTCATGAGGCTTGTGGTCCTTGACACCGTCTTTAAGGATATCACAGACAGTGCGAATATTCCTACAGACAGTTCTCTGCCTACCCATGTAGCACAACAGAAACAGGCTACAATGAGATAGTATTACCAGTATTGCTGCTATATTCAGTATGGTTTCCTGCTCCGTCCACCAGTCAGATCATTCCTGTGTGTGCATGCATGTGTGTTTCTGGTACAGTAACTTGAGGGCTTTCTGGGGTGGTGCGTGCCAGCCCTGGGGACAGATGGCACCTGGACCAGTCTCATGCTGTTCAGGTAGTGTTGATGCTGTCTCCTCCAGTCCAGACAGTCATAGATCAGACACGCCACGTCCTCAAACAGACGTACCCCAAACCCAAGCTACAACACAACATATTAACATGGCATTTTATGTACATTATAAAAAATTATTATAATTAAAGAAAGACCCGCACACTGCTCTTGCCAATGTTTATTGCTTAGGTGTCAGAACCTCTGCCTTCTCGTCAGAGCTTTGATTGATATCAGAAGAAGAGGAAGAAGAAGAAGAGGAAGAAGAAGAAGGAGCAGCAGAAGAAGAAGAAGCAGAAGAAGAAGAATCAGAAGAAGAAGGAGAAGAAGAAGCAGAAGCAGCAGAAGAAGAAGAAGCAGAAGAAGAAGCAGCAGAAGCAGAAGAAGCAGCAGAAGAAGAAGCAGCAGAAGCAGAAGAAGCAGCAGAAGAAGAAGCAGAAGCAGCAGAAGAAGAAGCAGCAGAAGCAGAAGAAGACAAGGAAATCACCATAGCCTCTGGGCTATCCTTGTCTTGTGGTGGCAGGATCTCTTTAGCGGTGTGACTGAGGCGGGCCACATCAAACAGCTTGGAGAATGCTGAGCCACTGTTTAGKACCCCTTCCAYCTGACCCCAGAACTGCTCCCGCTGTCTTCTCCTAARGTTAGTCTCRGCGTCTACAGGAACACAATAGCAGCATTTAGCAACACAAATCACATTAAAATMAGATTGATTGATAGATCKATACTGTACTGCCAATATGAAATACTGTCAAATACCTCTGCTGTGCTTGATTCAGTTGACCCTGACTGTACAATGAAACCAGTGGAACAAAAGACTCAAGATCCCAGGCTAAATCAATCCAAACCTCACATTGATGCCAATCTGAGTCTTACCCCCATCCAGGGGTTTGGCATCACMCCCTTCCAGTGATCCCTCTGGCCGGTCTGGTCTCTGTGAGGTCAGCTTGATAACGTTGGACACATGGACCCCCAGGGAGTCCAGCACAGAGACCAGCTGAGCCTGCTGGAAGCCCACCACCAGAACGTAGTGCTGAGGACCATCGTCTGGCTCATCGTCTAGACACACACACACACACGAAAGCATGAGAGGGAGAGAGAGAGTGAGAGAGAGAGAGACAACCACCCAGTCTCCCCAACACAAAGTGACAACCAACCTCATACTAACAACCAAACAGTACTACTATACTGTATGTGTGATCATTGAGACAGAGTAGACTGCTCACCTATATACTTGTTGGTCTCATCCTCCTCGCCCCTCTTTTTCAGCTTGGTGTCCTTGGTTGGGGCACTGAGCTCTGCCCCTTTCTTCCCCTTGTCACCTTTGGCGGCAGGCTTGGCACCACCTTTGTCTTTGGTTGGGGAGGCATTGCCAGCCTTGCCCTTACGCTTCTCCTCYGCAGCCTYGGAGAGAGTGGATTAAACTAAGTGGTGCTAATACTGCATACTGCGGTTCAAATGCGGGTCTCCTCTGTGCCAGAAGACTGCGATAGCCTGCTGAGCTGAAGCTGAGGCTTACAGGTAGCGCAGGCTAGTCTTCATGTCTCAGACAAGGTTTCTTATCACCCATGTTACAATACTACTATAACTCTATCTGCACATAACTTCAAAAGATTCTCTAGGAAGCTGGCTGTTGCAGGGCGATAAGATGACTGATTTTGTTGATGGCTGTCAGGGTTCCTTCCTACCCTCATCTCTGTGGCTCTCCTCTGCTGGTCGTTGGCCTTGACTCCAGAGCTGGAACTTGAGCAGTTTACCCAGCAGGTCACAGGCAGCTCCTCTCCTGCATCAGCAGGACCTTGGCTGCCTCCATCACCTTTATAGACAAACAACATACTTGTGTAGAATAGACAGAGAGTGAGTAATAGTTCTAATTTATTGTGCAAAACTCTTTCTCTGCTGCTTCGTAAATGTGTCTTTTGAAATGAATAGCCTATAGAGCACATTGTACTGAAAAATGGGTGCATACATACCTCGTAAAACATGGGTGCATCCTTGGTCTTCTTGATTTTTGGGTTTCCCAGTTCATGGATCTGTGAAGAATTTATTCATTGGTTGATAACAGTATATCACAAAAGTGAGTCAACCTCACATTTTTGTAAATATTTGAGTATATCTTTTCATGTGACAACACTGAAGAAATGACACTTTGCTACAATGTAAAGTAGTGATGTACAGCTTGTATAGGTATGTATTTGCTGTCCTTCAAAATAACTCAACAAACAGCCATTAATGTCTAAACGGCTGGCAACAAAGTGAGTACACCCCTAAGTGAAAATGTCCAAATTGGGCACATTAGCATTTTCCCTCCCGTGGTCATGTGACTCGTTTAGTGTTACAAGGTCTCAGGTGTGAATGGGGAGCAGGTGTGATAAATTTGGTGTCATCGCTCTCACACTCCTCATACTGACTGGTCACTGGAAGTTCAACTGGCCCTCATGGCAAGAACTCTCTGAGGTCTGAAAAAAAGAATTG
>NW_019946998.1:36008-53225 GCF_002910315.2 Salvelinus sp. IW2-2015 | reverse complement strand
AGTGGCTTGGTGTGTGATGGTAGCTATTATCAGTGATGGTGGTGAATGAAGACCATGGAGGTTGTAGAGAAGAGACTTGGATGAAGAGAGTCAAAAGCCCCAATTAAAGCCCAACTACATTGGTAATCAGTCAGTGCAAATCAGGGGTCTCCAACCTTTTCTGGCATTAGATCTACTCATTTCTTTCTAGATTTTAAAATAGGCCCATTCTTCTCCTCCCCCCTGCAACTCTTCTCCGGGTCCTTGCACTACAAGAGAAAGTAGTGCACTATATTTTCTGTCAATATACCTGATAAAATAATGGTTAATAAACAACTCTAAAATCAGAGATTTGTTGTCAGTGTTGTTTTTCCTGGTTTTAGAATTGTTTTCARTCTCAAAATTATAATTATTCATAGAGAAACAACGACATGGGATGTTCTGAGTCCAAGTAAATTCTTAAATCGCCTCTGAGGACAATTTTTTTAGGTCTGGAAGGAAACTAACAAATGTAGATATCTTTGTGCAATTTTCCTGTAATTGCGCATCTGGCCCTTTAATTGCGCATTTGAGTGAAGAATGTGCCAGTCTAGCAACGGTTCCATACTGCTACGCATTTCATTTCAAGTTTTCAAATAACAAATAATAGATACTCATTATATACTTATGCCAGGTAAGCCTACTTTCAATAAATATTTAATTGAAAAGGTTTTGGGGAAAGTATTTCGGTCAACTCACAAGATGGTTTATCACGTCAACTGTCTTGAGTGATGGCCAAACGCGCGCACCACACAGACAGACAGGGGCAATATTGCTCGGAATTCATTGGCAGATATTGTTAGGTTTGGCTTTTTAATATGTCAATTTTGCGTTAATTAGATAGTAGCTGGGAGCTTGCGGTGTCTGACACTTGTGGGATTTACAGTTTGTCGTGGAACACGTGAAAATTGCAAGTACTTTCAGAATTGTTTGGCGAGCTACTCCTAGGTAGACTGCGAGCTACTCCTAGGTAGACTGCGAGCTACTCCTAGGTAGACTGCGAGCTACTCCTAGGTAGACTGCGAGCTNCATCATCATCATCATCAGACAACACTGATCAGTGAAGAACAACAACATAGCCAAGTGACAGGTCTGTGACAAGTGAAGTCATTCCCTGCTTTTGTAGCTGGCCCCTTAAAGTTTAGTGTGTTTAAATAGTGTTTCACTAGCTAGATATCTAGCTTTACTAAAGTTATGGAGCTGTTAACGTTACCTACCTCCTCAAATGGTGCAGTAGTGAGTCCAGTTTCCCAACCTTTGTTTCCAACTGTCGTTGCACCAGCAGCAGACACTGTCCCGCTTTTGACTCTTTTTGGTGGCATTTCCTTACCGTTTTTSGAGAGAAACTAACCTATTGACTTGAATCAAATGGCATTATATTATGAAATCTCTTGAACTTAACGTAAACTAAAACAGCCACTTCCAGCTGTTAGCTTGCTAGCTGACGTTAGCTAGCATTTCTCTTCTGTGTACAGTCTCCTGACGCTTCGGTTGCTCTTAGCAACAGGTTGAAGGGGAGGGATCAGTTATGCGCAATGACATCTTACCTTTGAAATGTATTTATTTATTAATTTATGAAAGAAATTGCCAAAAAAACGTAATACTGAATATACCACTACTAATAGAAACTTAATCCATGTTCAACTCCCAACACAAAAGACACAGACACATTTAATCAATTATTTTAATCTTTTTTTTTCATACAATCATAAGGAGTGACATGGAGAAAAAAGCTTTGCATAGAGTGAAGCTCTGACAAAGACACAGCCTTGAACCCCCCAGCAGACAGTATCTAATCCTAGAGTCCTGCCGGTCACAGGACCAGACAGGCAGACAGCCAGCCAGAGAGGAACAGACAGAACATTCCATTACAAAAAGGTGAAAACAACTGAAACATGGATGCAACTTTCAAATTGGTCACAATTGGTGATAATATATATATATGCATGTTGTGTTGTAGTTAAAGTGTTTCTGTGAGTAAAGAAGTAGTGGCTTGGTGTGATGGGCTATCGGTTACTCAGTGATGGTGGTGAATGTGAAGACCATGGAGGTTGAGAGACCGAGACTTGGATGAAGAGAGTCAAAAGCCCCAATTAAAGCCCCAAAACATTGGTACATTCAGTGCAAATCAGGGGTCTCCAACCTTTTCTGGCATTAGATCTACTCATTTCTTTCTAGATTTTAAAATAGGCCCATTCTTCTCCTCTCCCCTGCAACTCTTCTCCGGGTCCTTGCACTACAAGAGAAAGTAGTGCACTATATTTTCTGTCAACATACCTGGTAAAATAATGGTTAATAAACAACTCTAAAATCAGAGATTTGTTGTCAGTTGTTTTTCCTGGTTTAAGAATTGTTTTCACTCTCAAAATTATAATTATTCATAGAGAAACAACGAAATGGGATGTTCTGAGTCCAAGTCAATTCTTTTTAGGTCTGGAAGGAAACTAACAAATGTAGATATCTTTGTGCAATTTTCCTGTAATTGCGCATCTGGCCCTTTAATTGCGAATCTGAGTGAGGAATGTGCTAGTCTAGCAATGGTTCCATACTGCTACGCATTTCATGGCATTTAATTTCAAGTTTTCAAATAACAATAGATACTCATTATATACTTATGCCAGGTAAGCCTACTTGCAATAAATATTTAATTGAAAAGGTTTTGGGGAAAGTATTTCGGTCAACTCACAAGATGGTTTATCACGTCAACTGTCTGGAGTGATGGACAAACGCACGCACCACACACACAGACAGGGGCAATATTGCTGGGAATTCATTGGCAGATATTGTTAGGTTTGGCTTTTTAACATGTCAATTTTGCGTTAATTAGATAGTAGCTGGGAGCTTGCGGTGTCTGACACTTGTGGGATTTGTTTATGACAGTTTGTCGTGGAACACGTGAAAATTGCAAGTACTTTCAGAATTGTTTGGCGAGCTACTCATAGGTAGACTGCGAGCTACTGGTAGCTCGCGATCGACCTGTTGGAGACCCCTGGTGAAAATACATAGCCTACACAGGACAGCACAATCATTCATTTGCAGACAGAGAGGGAGTCAGAATGAAAGAAAGGTGTACTGTCAGTACGTAAAAAGTTATAAGAACTTCTCTGCAAGCCACCCAGCTCATGTACAGTATTCCCATAATGCTCGCATCCACTACAAGACCATGGTGCATACCTACGAAACAGCAAGAGAAACTGTCCCTCCCTAGCTTCAGTCTTTCAGTCATGCTCAAAAACTACACCAGAACCCGTCCCACCTAGCTACAGTTTAAGATGAATGCACTAACTGTTAATCGCTCTGGATAAGAGCGTCTGATAAATTACTAAAATGTCAAAAAATAAATACATGTTATGCCACTGTGCACTTCCCTTTTTTTAAATTATGTTTTTAACGTAAAACATGTAATATATCTGCCCTCAGTCTCTCACTGGGCCTGGGATGATGGAAAAGAATGCAGGAAGTTGTTCTATTTCAGTCCCTTACATTCCGTTAGCTACATTCCACAGTCTCGGGATGTGATGGTGACTGGGTGGGGTCCAAGCCCTAAAAACAAGACATTGGGCGTGTTTCATGTCATGTTATTGCAGTCGACACACTGCTCAGATGATAGTCCCTCACAACATCTGGAAAAGTATTTACCTCTCTGGAACCACAATAATATGATATACATATAATATCGTAATCGGCTAAAATGCTCAGCAGCACGCAACTGCAAAAAAGGTGACCTGGAACGCACCCTGAGAGTAGAATATGGTGGTATCAGAAAGCAGAGTAATGCCTTCTAAGGCAGAGTATGAAGTGAAAAACATGACAAATATGTATTTGTTTCTATGACTCTTCCTTCATATTCATTACTCCTCGTCTTAACTTCCTAGTACTGTAGATGTGTCTGTAAAATCATATGCTCATTACTCATCGTCTTAAAACTTCCTAGTACTGTAGATGCGTCTATAAATCATATTCTCATTACTCCTCGTCTTAAAACTTCCTAGTACTGTAGATGCGTCTATAAATCATATTCTCATTACTCATCGTCTTAAAACTTCCTAGTACTGTAGATGCGTCTATAAAATCATATTCTCATTACTCTCGTCTTAAAACTTCCTAGTACTTGTAGATTACATCCTATAAAAAACATTTCCCCCATCAAACAGTCAGTGTAATAGCATACCATGGGCATCTGTGCTTGTATATGACTTCAAACATGTTCTCTGTCACAGTCTCTATAAAGCTATAAATGTCCCTTCACCCACACACAGATCACATTATAATTGCATGATGTGTGTGTGTGTTGTGTGTGTCTCGACATGCAGGTTGTTAATCACCGTGTTTACTTTCATTATCACGGTCATACGAACATTTGTCATTATATGATGTTATATCGGGGTCCCAACCCCTATTGAAATAGGAACAGATCAAACCAACGTATTCAATTAGGTGCCAATCAGGATAATGTACATAAGGAGAAAAAGTAGAAGCAAGTTAAAAACAAGGCAACAAACAACCATGACGGATTTTAAAAGTTCAGATCACCCTCTACTCTGGCAGTGTAGTTCAATGATAAAGCGACGATGACAATCAACATACTTGCAAACAATGAAAACAGCTAAAACACTGAAAGAGTGTGTGTGAGCTTGTGTCAACATTATGGGAAAGCCAATTCAATGTAATGTCTTTATCGAACAAACCGTAGCTGAGTTTGGTTATTCGTGCTTATAGCTTGCCCTGAAGTTTGTTAAGAATGAGGCAGCCATTTTGATTTGACGAGTCATCGAGCGACGTACAAAAACGACACATTCAAGCGCATCATGTGATATCAGTCAGTACATTCAAAAAACATTGTTTGTGGCCGTTACAAAAGACATTTTGCCAAAAACAGATGAAAAGCCTGTAGAGAGAGTTCAGCTTCAGCACACAGACACCACCGCATCACCATGGGCTACTTCAGTGTTCTGTTCTAGAACACACCTGTCAGAGTGTTCAACAAGGGCAGGTCACAAAGCTGCCTGGACCTTGATTGGTTGGTTCTCTCCCTGACAGGGCAGGAGGCGTGGCCACAGCAGCTGAAGAGCACCTGTCTTGTCTTCTTTCATCTCTTCCTCTCTCCTCTCATCCCCTTCTCCAGGAGCAACACTGTCCTGTGATGTCTACCTCAGCCTCTCAGAGGAGCGATGTCCTGTGATGTCCACCTCAGCCTCTCAGAAGAGCGGTGTCCTGTGATGTCTACCTCAGCCTCTCAGAGGAGCGATGTCCTGTGATGTCCACCTCAGCCTCTCAGAGGAGCGATGTCCTGTGATGTCCACCTCAGTCTCTCAGAGGAGCGATGTCCTGTGATGTCCACCTCAGCCTCTCAGAGGAGCGATGTCCTGTGATGTCCACCTCAGCCTCTCAGAGGAGCGATGTCCTGTGATGTCCACTTCAGCCTCTCAGAGGAGCGATGTCCTGTGATGTCCGCCTCAGCCTCTCTGTGAGATAAAGCATCTTTGTTTCTTCTGCTCTCCAGGAAAAGCTCGACCACCACCTGCCTTACGAGACTCCACTGGAAATCCGTATTTTAAATAATAAAACGATGAGCCAGCTGGAGTCTCACTCCAGGTCTTGGTTCCTTCATTGTGTGATTGGT
Organism: Salvelinus sp. IW2-2015; assembly: GCF_002910315.2. Lineage (NCBI taxonomy): Eukaryota > Metazoa > Chordata > Actinopteri > Salmoniformes > Salmonidae > Salvelinus > Salvelinus sp. IW2-2015. Next base: position 47,584 of record NW_019946998.1, on the reverse strand, counting down.
TGGAGGCTTACGAGTCCATCTCTCCCATTGGTCTAATGGAGTAACAAGGGTGTGAGTGTTAGGGTGCTCTCCTTTGGTTTGTGTTGGCAGTGTGTCTAAGTGACCTTAACCGTCACAGTGACCCCTAGCGTTGTGCAGGGGTCATACCCTCTGATAGACATCGGTCTATTCTCCTCTGTTCAGCTCACTTCAGGAAGGTGAGTGTGTATAAAGATACAACAGGGTGCCAGACAGACTAGACAGTCATCCCCTTGAACCCCTTGGGTTCCTCTACCTCTGTGATACTACAGTTCAGAGGTCAGGGTCAAAGGTCGTAGAAGGAGTGGGGGTTAAAGGTGATAGGGGTCATCACTCCAGGCCGAAGGTGCTGGTCTCCTCCACGGCAGTGAGCATCTTCTCGTGCAGCATGGAGAAGGATGGATATGGAGGAAGGTCCAGCCGGTTGAAACAGGTGTGAGCCCTGAGGAGGAGACAACCGCAAACACAGTGAAAACAACAACAATATACTGTCTGTATAATACCTTTTCATACATTATACTCAAATTGATAATATACTACATGAGTTCACTTACCCTTACAAGTGAAGTCAGTTCCCTTACCCTTACAAGTGAAGTCAGTTCCCTTACCTTACAAGTGAAGTTAGTTCCCTTAGCCTCACAAGTGAAGTCACGTCCCTTGCCGTACAAGTGAAGTTAGTCCCCTTAGCCTCACAAGTGAAGTCACGTCCCTTGGCCTTACAAGTGAAGTTAGTTCCCTTCGCCTACAAGTGAAGTCAGTTCCCTTCGCCTTACAAGTGAAGTCAGTTCCCTTGCCTTACAAGTGAAGTCAGTTCCTTAGCCTTACAAGTGAAGTCAGTTCCCTTAGCCTACACAAGTGAAGTCACGTCCCTTGGCCTCACAAGTGAAGTCACGTCCCTTGGCCTTACAAGTGAAGTCACGCCCTTGCCTTACAAGTGAAGTCAGTTCCCTTGGCCTTACAAGTGAAAGTTAGTTCCCTTGGCCTTACAAGTGAAGTTAGTTCCTTGGCCTTACAAGTGAAATTAGTTCCCTTCCTTACAAGTGAAGTCAGTTGGCCTTACAAGTGAAGCCAGTTCCAAGTGAAGTCAGTTCCCTTGGCCTTACAAGTGAAGTTAGTTCCCTTGGCCTTACAAGTGAAGTTAGTTCCCTTGGCCTTACAAGTGAAGTTAGTTCCCTTGGCCTTACAAGTGAAGTCAGTTCCCTTGCCTTACAAGTGAAGTCAGTTCCAAGTGAAGTAGTTCCCTTGGCCTTACAAGTGAAGTCAGTTCCAAGTGAAGTCAGTTCCCTGGCCTTACAAGTGAGTCAGTTCCCTTGCCTTACAAGTGAAGTTAGTTCCTTGGCCTACAAGTGAATTAGTTCCCTTGGCCTTACAAGTGAAGTTAGTTCCCTTGGCCTTACAAGTGAAGTCAGTTCCCTTGGCCTTACAAGTAAGTCAGTTCCTTGCTACGTGATAGTTCTTGCCTAACAAGTGAAGTTAGTTCCCTTGGCCTTACAAGTGAAGTTAGTTCCCTTGGCCTTACAAGTGAAGTCAGTTCCCTTGGCCTTACAAGTGAAGTCAGTTCCCCTGGCCTTACAAGTGAAGTCAGTTCCCTTGGCCTTACAAGTGAAGTCAGTTCCCTTGGCCTTACAAGTGAAGTCAGTTTCCCTTGCCTACAAGTGAAGTTCAGTTCCCTTGGCTTACAAGTGAAGTCAGTTCCCCTTGGCCTTACAAGTGAAGTCAGTTCCCTTGGCCTTACAAGTGAAGTCAGTTCTTTGGCCTTACAAGTGAAGTCAGTTCCTTGGCCTTACAATGAATTAGTCCTTGGCCTTACAAGTGAAGTCAGTTCCCTGGGCCTTACAAGTGAAAGTCAGTTCCAAGTGGCATTGCCTTACAAGTTAAGTCAGACAGTAAGTTTAACCTGGGTAGAGAGGTACTTTGCCCCATTTCTCCACACAGAACCTGCCGGGGTCCGTGGCTGCCTCGGAGAGAAGAGCGAAACGCCTCGTTAGGGAATACTGGAGGTCCGTCACAAACTAACAGAGCAGAAAGAAGAAGGTCGCTGTTACTCATGTGTGTCTCTGTGTGTGTTTGTTTGTTGTTTGTTTGTTTAAGTGTGTGTGTTGTTGTATGTTTGTTTGTAAGTATGTGTGTTTGTTGTTAGTATGTGTGTCTTTGTTTGTTGTGTGTGTTTGTGTGTGTGTGTAGTTTGTATAATATATGTGGTGTGGTGTGTGTGTGTGTGTGCACCCCACCTGTAGCAGCCTGAGTCTCTGCTCGTTGTTGAACCTCTCCACCGCCGCCCAGAACCAACGGATCACTATGTGGTTGTCATGGTAAACCTGAGGGAGGCAGGAAGACAGACAGACAGACATGAGTCACTCAGCAGCCTGGCCTTTCTCTCTGGTAGGCCTAGTTACTTCAGCTGTTCAACCAGACAGCGTAGCTAGGGTATACTGTTATATAACTGGCTTCTCTTCTGGTAGGCCTAGTACTCCAGCTTGTTCAACCAGACAGCTAGCTAGGGTATACTGTTATATCTGGCCTTTCTCTCTGGTAGGCCTAGTTACTTCAGCTGTTCAACCAGAAGCGCTAGGGTATACTGTATATACTGGCCCTTTTCTCTCTGGTAGCCTAGCGTACATCCAGCTGTTCAACCAGACAGCTAGCTAGGGTATACTGTTATAATACTGGCCTTTCTTCTCTTGGTAGGCCTAGCTTACTCCAGCTGTTCAACCAGACAGCTAGCTAGGGTATACTGTATATACTGGCCTTTCTCTGGTATGCTAGCCTACTTCAGCTGTTCAACCAGACAGCTAGCTAGGGTACCCACTTTATATACTGGCCTTTCTCTCTGGTTGGCCTAGTTACTTCCGCTGTCAACCAGACAGCTAGCTAGGGTATACTGTTATATACTGCCTTTCTCTCTGGTAGGCTAGTACTTCAGCTGTTCAACCAGACACGCTAGCTAGGGTATACTGTTTATATACTGGCCTTTCTCTCTGGTAGGCCTAGTTACTCCAGCGTGTTCAACCAGACAAGCTAGCTAGGGTATACTGTTATATAATGGCCTTTCTCTCTGGTAGGCCTAGCTACTTCATCTGTTCAACCAGACAGCTAGCTAGGGTATACTGTTATATACTGGCCTTTCCTCTGGTAGGCCTAGCTACTCCAGCTGTTCAACCAGACAGCTAGCTAGGGTAACTGTTATATACTGGCCTTTCTCTCTGTAGGCCTAGTTACTTCCAGCTGTTCAACCAGACAGCTAGCTAGGGTATACTGTTATATTACTGGCCTTTCTCTCTTGGTAGGCCTAGTTACTTCATCTGTTCAACCAGACAGCTAGCTAGGGTATACTGTTATATACTGCGCTTTCTCTCTGGTAGGCCTAGTTACTCCAGCTGTTCAACCGACAGCTAGCTAGGGTATACTGTTATATACTGGCCTTTCTCTCTGGTAGGCCTAGTTACTCAGCTGTTCAACCAGACAGCTAGCTAGGGTACACTGTTATATACTGGCCTTTCCTCTGGTAGGCTAGTTACTTCATCTGTTCAACCAGACAGCTAGCTAGAGTTACTGTTATATAATGGCTTCTTCTCTGGTAGGCCTAGTTACTCCAGCTGTTCAACCAGACAGCTTAGCTAGGTACACTGTTATATACTGGCTTTCTCTCTGGTAGGCCTAGTTACTTCATCTGTTCACCAGACAGCTAGCTGAGTATACTGTTATATAATGCGCTTTCTCTCGGTAGCCTAGTTTACTCCAGCTGTTCAACCAGACAGCTAGCTAGGGATATACTGTAATTACTGGCCTTTCTTCTCTGGTAGGCCTAGTTACTTCCGCTGTTCAACCAACAGCTAGCTAGGGGTACACTGTTAGATACTGCCTTTCTCTCTGGTAGGCCTAGTTACTTCATCTGTTCAACAGACGCTTAGCTAGAGTATACTGTATATAATGGCTTTCTCTCTGTAGGCCTAGTTACTCAGCTGTTCAACCAGACAGCTAGCGTAGGTAGATACTGTATATATACTGGCCTTTCTCTCTGGTAGGCCTAGCTACTCCAGCTGTTCAACCAGACAGCTAGCTAGGGTATACTGTTATATACTGGCCTTTCTCTCTGGTATGCCTAGCTACTCAGCTGTTCAACCAGACAGCTAGCTAGGGTATACTGTTATATACTGGCCTTTCTCTCTGGTAGGCCTAGTTACTCCAGCTGTTCAACCAGACAGCTAGCTAGGTATACTGTTATATAATGGCCTTTCTCTGGTAGGCCTAGCTACTCAAGCTGTTCAACCAGACAGCTAGCTAGGGTATACTGTTATATACTGGCCTTTCTCTCTGGTAGGCCTAGCTACTCAAGCTGTTCAACCAGACAGCTAGCTAGGTACACTGTTATATACCCTTTCCTCTGGTTGGCCTAGTTACTTCATCTGTTCAACCAGACAGCTAGCTAGGGTATACTGTTATATACTGGCCTTCTCTCTGGTTGGCTAGTTACTTCAGCTGTTCAACCAGACAGCTAGCTAGGGTATACTGTTATATACTGGCCTTTCTCTCTGGTAGGCCTAGCTACTCCAGCTGTTCAACCAGACAGCTAGCTAGGGTATACTGTTATATACTGCCTTTCTCTCTGGTAGGCCTAGTTACTCCAGCTGTTCAACCAGACAGCTAGCTAGGGTACACTGTTATATACTGGCCTTTCTCTCTGGTTGGCCTAGTTACTCCGCTGTTCAACCAGACAGCTAGCTAGGTTATACTGTTATATACTGGCCTTTCTCTCTGGTTGGCCTAGTTACTTCCGCTGTTCAACCAGACAGCTAGCTAGAGGTATACTGTTATATACTGGCCTTTCTCTCTGGTAGGCCTAGTTACTTCAGCTGTTCAACCAGACAGCAGCTAGGGTATACTGTATATACACTTATTTCGTTAACAGCTCTTCCTATTGGAAAGACATTTAAAAACATCCTTCTCCATCTGAATGGAACAATGGACTGTCTTTACTGCTGCCTGAGACCCAGACAGCAGCTCAAAATGACATAATGAAAGGTGCAATACATTGGCCTCCCGGGTGGCGCAGTGGTCTAGAGCACTGCATCGCAGTGCTATGCTGCGCCACCAGAGTCTGGGTTCGCGCCCAGGCTCTGTCGCAGCCGGCCGCGACCGGGAGGTCCGTGTGGGCGACGACAATTGGCTTGGCGTCGTCCGGGTTGGGGAGGGTTTGGCCGGTAGGGATATCCTTGTCTCATCGCGCTCCAGCGACTCCTTGTGGCGGCCGGCGCAGTGCGCGCTAACCGAGGGGGCGGGGCACGGTGTTTCCTCCGACACATTGGTGCGGCTGGCTTCCGGGTGGAGGCGCGCTGTGTTAAGAAGCAGTGCGGCTTGGTTGGGTTGTGCTTCGGAGGACGCATGACTTTCGACCTTCGTCTCTCCCGAGCCCGTACGGGAGTTGTAGCGATGAGACAAGATAGTAATTACTAGCGATTGGATACGACGAAAATTGGGGAGAAAAGGGGATAAAATTTAAATTTAAAAAAATAAAATAAAAATGAAAGGTGCAATACACAACGTTATTGCCTGTGTCTTAAATGGCACCCTATCCCTACATAGTGCACTACCTTTGACAAGAGTTGCACTATATAGGGAATAGGGTGTCATTTGGGCTCCCGGTCTCCCGTCTCTCCCCGTCTCTTCCTCTCCCCTGTCTCCCCCCTGTCTCTCCCCGTCTCTTCCTCTCCCCCCTGTTCATACCTCCTCTGTAATCTGTGTTTCTCCCCGTCTCCCCCCTGTCTCTTCCTCTCCCCCTGTCTCCCCCGTCTCTTCCTCTCCCCCCTGTCTCTCCCCGTCTCTTCCTCTCTCCCCATCTCTTCCTCTCCCCCTGCCCCCCCCCCCGTCTCCCCGGTCTCTTCCTCTCCCCCTGTTCATACCTCCTCTGTAATCAGTATTGCTCCTCCAGTCCACCAGGTTATCTCAGCGGTGCCAGCTATCACCAGCTCCAGCTCCCTGGATCAAACACTGACACCAGCCTGGAATCCACCACCTGCATGACACAGCACAGGGCATCCAGGCTACAAACCATGACCACAACCTTTGTTGTCGTTTGTATCTCAGTTGGTAGAGGCTGGCTCTTGTAACGGTGCTGGGTTTGATTCCCGGCACCACCCATATGTAAAATGTATACACGTATGACTGTAAGTCGCTTTGGATAAAACAGTCTGTTAAATGGCATGTATATTATTACAAACACAACAACAACAAACTCAATCCCATTAACAGTCTTCCAATCGATCACATCCTATCACATACAGCCTTTAGCTACATCTTGCCCAATTAGAATTCAGTTGTTGTTGATGTCTGTGAGCAGGAAGTTGCCCCYGTGTGTATGATGATACTGCTGAGTCTACCTTTATCAGAATCTGTACCAGGAGATATTTGAGGAGATATTAGATGGTACCTCATAGAATCCCCGGACCAGACTCTCTGTCTGTTGCACCACTCCTCTCTCAATACGCCACTTCACCATGCGCTCAATGTACTCCTTCTTATTCTTCTCTGACACTGGGATGTTGGCCCCGCCCGGCTTCAGCTCTCTCTCTGTGATCTACACACACAGTACATACACATGAGCTTTATATCTCACACACACACACACACAGTACATACACATGAGCTTTATATCTCACACACACACACACACACACACACACACCTGTCCGAACACCTCCTCATTGACAGTGAAGGTGAGGTCCAACATGTCCTCGATGTCGTTGTCCTTCATCCACTGGAGACTCTGGTGGAACTCCTCATCCAGATACTCCAGATCACTCAGCTCACATAGGCTATAGAATAGTAGAGCAGAGTAGAGCAGATTAGATTAGAATAGAGTAGAGTAGAATAGAGCAGAGCAGAGTGGAGTAGAGTGGAGTAGAGTATAATAGAGCAGATTAGAGTAGAGCAGATTAGATTAGAATAGAGTAGAGTAGAGCAGAATAGAGTATAGTAGAGTGGAGCAGAGTAGAGTATAATAGAGTATAATAGAGCAGAGTACAGTAGAATAGAGTACAGTAGAATAGAGTACAGTAGAATAGAGTAGAGTAGAGCAGAATAGATTAGATTAGAATAGAGTAGAGTAGAGCAGAATAGAGTGGAATAGAGCAGAGTAGAGTGGAGTGGAGTAGAGTAGAGTGGAGCAGAGTGGAGTAGAATAGAGTATAGTAGAATAGAGTAGAGCAGAGTAGAGTGGAGTATTATAGAGTAGAGTAGAGCAGATTAGAATAGAGCAGAATAGAATAGAGTAGTGTATAATGGAGTAGAATAGAGTAGAACAGAATATAGTAGAATAGAGTAGAGTAGAATGGATTTAGGCAAGAGGTCAGTTAACTCTACTAATCTACATAACCACATGTCTGGTACAGTCTTAAAATATCAGAAAAATACTCTCTAGTTGTATAGTGTAATGCCCTATATTCAACACTGGACCACAGCTGTTTTCATTGTTCCCCTGTAATCAGGGACTGATTTAGACCTGGGACACCAGGTGTGTGCAATTAATCATTGTAGAACAGAAAACTAGCAGGCGCTGGACCTGTAGGGTCAGAGGTTGAATATCCCTGGTGTATATCTAGAATTAGACAGTCCAGGTGGTGGATACGTACATACGCAGCAGGCCCTTATAGAGGGGTCGAGTGAAGAAGGCATCCAGTAGGTATTGGTGGATCAGAGCCAGGCCCAGGATACGCCCACTGAAAACGGAACCTGAAACAGGGAAGGAGAGAAGATACTTAGATTAGAAATGTTATTACCCAGGTCCTAGTATAGACAACAGATGTTATTACCCAGGTCCTAGTATAGACAACAGATGTTATTACCCAGGTCCTAGTACAGACAACAGATGTTATTACCCAGGTCCTAGTATACACAAGATGTTATTACCCAGGTCCTAGTACACACAACAGATGTTATTACCCCAGGTCCTAGTACACACAACAGATGTTATTACCAGGTCCTAGTACAGACAAGATGTTATTACCCAGGTCCTAGTATAGACAACAAGAATGTTATTACCCAGGTCCTAGTATACACAACAGATGTTATTACCCAGGTCCTAGTACAGACAAGATGTTATTACCCAGGTCCTAGTATAGACAACAGATGTTATTACCCAGGTCCTAGTATAGACAACAGATGTTATTACCCAGGTCCTAGTACAGACAACAGATGTTATTACCCAGGTCTAGTATAGACAACAGATGTTATTACCCAGGTCCTACTATAGACAACAGATGTTATTACCCAGGTCCTAGTATAGACAACAGATGTTATTACCCAGGTCCTAGTATAGACAACAATATGTTTTACCCAGGTCCTAGTATAGAACAGATGTTATTACCCAGGTCCTAGTACACACAACAGATGTTATTACCAGGTCCTAGTATTACACAACAGATGTTATTTACCCAGGTCCTAGTATAGACAACAGATGTTATTACCCAGGTCCTAGTTAGACAACAGATGTTATTACCCAGGTCCTAGTATAGACAACAGATGTTATTACCCAGGTGCTAGTATGACAACAGATGTTATTACCCAGGTCCTAGTATACACAATATGTTATTACCAGGTCCTAGTATAGACAACAGATGTTTTACCCAGGTCCTAGTATACACAATATGTTATTACCAGGTCCTGTATAGACAACAGATGCTATTTACCATGTTCCCTAAGTATACACAATATGTTATTACCCAGGTCCTAGTATAGACAACAGATGTTATACCCAGGTCCTAGTATAGACAACAGATGTTATTACCCAGGTCTAGTATAAGACAACAGATGTTATTACCCAGGTCCTAGTATAGACAACCAGATGTTATTACCCAGGTCCTAGTATAGACAACAGATGTTATACCAGGTCCTAGTATAGACAACAGATGTTATTACCAGGTCCTAGTATAGACAACAGATGTTATTACCCAGGTCCTAGTATAGACAACAGATGTTTATTACCCAGGTCCTAGTATAACAACAGATGTTATTACCCAGGTCTAGTATAGACAACAGATGTTATTACCAGGTCCTAGTATACACAAGATGTTATTACCCAGGTCCTAGTATCGACAACAGATGTTATTACCCAGGTCCTAGTATAGACAACAGATGTTATTACCCAGGTCCAAGTATAGACAACAGATGTTATTACCCAGGTCCTAGTATAGACAACAGATGTTATTACCCAGGTCTAGTATAGACAACAGATGTTATTTACCCGGGTCCTAGTATAGACAACAGATGTTATTACCAGTCCTAGTAAGACAACAGATGTTATTACCCAGGTCCTAGGTATAGACACAGATGTATTACCCAGGTCCTATATAGACAACATATGTTATTACCCAGTCCTAGTATACACAGATGTTATTACCCAGGTCCTAGTTTTTATAGTATAGACAACAGATGTTATTACCCGGGTCCTAGTATAGACAACATATGTTATTACCCGGGTCCTAGTATAGACAAACAGATGTTATTACCCGGGTCCTAGTATAGACAACAATGTTATTACCCGGGTCCTAGTATTAGACAACATGTTTTACCCAGGTCCTAGTATAACACAACAGATGTTATTACCCAGGTCCTAGTATAGACAACAGATGTTATTACCCAGGTCCTAGTATACACAACAGATGTTATTACCCAGGTCCTAGTATACACAACAGATGTTATTACCCAGGTCCTAGTATACACAGATTATTACCCGGTCTGTATAGAACAACAGATGTATTACCCAGGTCCTAGTATAGACAACAGATGTTATTACCCAGGTCCTAGTATAGACAACAGATGTTATTACCCCGGTCCTAGTATAGACAACAGATTTATTACCCAGGTCCTAGTATACACAACAGATGTTATTACCCAGGTCCTAGTATAGACAACAGATGTTATTACCCAGGTCCTAGTACGACAACAGATGTTATTACCCAGGTCCTAGTATAGACAACAGATGTTATTACCAGTCCTAAGTATACACAACAGATGTTATTACCAGGTCCTAAGTATAGACAACAGATGTTATTACCCAGGTCCTAGTATACACAAAGATGTTATTACCCAGGTCCTAGTATACACAAGTGTTATTACCCAGGTCCTAGTATACACAACAGATGTTATTACCCAGTCCTAGTATAGACAACAGATTGTTATTCCAGGTCCTAGTTAGACAACAGATGTTATTACCCAGGTCCTAGTATTACACAACAGATGTTATTACCCAGGTCTAGTATACACAACAGATGTTATAACCCAGGTCCTAGATCACAACAACAGTGTTATTACCCCAGGTCCTAGTAGACAACAGATGTTATTACCCAGGTCCTAGATACACAGATGTTTATTACCCAGGTCCTAGTATAGACAACAGATGTTATTACCCAGGTCCTAGTAAACAACAGATGTTTATTACCCAGGTCCAGTATACACAATATGTTATTACCCAGGTCCTAGTATAGACAACAGATGTTATTACCCAGGTCCTAGTACAGACAACGATTATTACCCAGGTCTAGTATACACAACAGTATATTACCCAGGTCCTAGTATAGACAACAGATGTTTATTACCCAGGTCCTAGTATAGACAACAGATGTTATTACCCAGGTCCTAGTATACACAACAGATATTATTACCCAGGTCCTAGTATAGACAACAGATGTTATTACCCAGGTCCTAGTCAGACAACAGATGTTATTACCCAGGTCCTAAGTACACACAACAGATGTTATTACCCAGGTCCTAGTACAGACAACAGATGTTATTACCCAGGTCCTAGTACAGACAACAGAATGTTATTACCCAGGTCCTAGTACACACAACAGATGTTATTACCCAGGTCCTAGTATAGACAACAGATGTTATTACCCAGGTCCTAGTACAGACAACAGATGTTTGCTCGTCCTTCAGTGCATTTCCATTCATCTTAACACCAGGCTGGCTCCATTCAATTGAAGTCACTCAATTCAGGAAATTAATTAGTTACAATTAAAAAATTGAAAACTTTTGAAACAAAAAAGCTTCTTGAAAGTAATAGAAAATAGATTCAATTTCAATTATTGAATAGGAATTTCAGTTTGCTTCCAGATTGACTGAGTTCAATTTGAATTGACCCCAACCCTGCTGATCAGCCAACAGACCACAGACCCTCCGACCCCAACCCTGCTGATCAGCCAACATACCACAGACCCCTCCGACCCCAACCCTGCTGATCAGCCAACACACCACAGACCCCTCCGACCCCAACCCTGCTGATCAGCCAACAGACCACAGACCCCTCCGACCCCAACCCTGCTGATCAGCCAACAGACCACAGACCCTCCGACCCAAACCCTGCTGATCAGCCAACAGACCACAGACCCTCCGACCCCAAACCCTCCAGTCTTCAGTCCACTCACCACTCGTGATGGTTGTCTACGAAGGCAGACATGGGGCTGATCTGAACGGTGTAGGTGTCGTTGGCGGAGTACTCAACAGGCCGTAGTACGGGTTGAACAGCTCTCTAGACAGCAGGAAGAAAAACTCTCTGGACGGCC
>NW_019946998.1:16528-32976 GCF_002910315.2 Salvelinus sp. IW2-2015 | reverse complement strand
GAGAGAGATTCACTTTGTGAAGACACATACAGTAATATATCAACATCACGTGTGAAGACACATACAGTATATATCACACACGTGTGACGACACATACAGTATATATCACATCACGTGTGAAGACACAACAGTATATTATCACATCAACGTGTGTGACACATACAGTATTCCATTCCACATCACGTGTGGTAGACACATACAGTAATCTATCCACATCACTTGTGAAGACACCATACAGTATATATCCACATCACGTGTGACGACACATACAGTATATTATCCACATCACTTGTGGAAGAACACATACAGTATCTTCCCATCAACTTGTGACGACACATACAGTATATATCCCACATCAGCGTTGTGAAGACACATACAGTATATATCCACATCACTTGTGAAGACATCATACAGTAATCGTATCCACACACACGTGTGAAGACAACATACATGTAATCTAATCCACATCACGTGTGAAGAACATACAGTATCTATCACATAACTTTGTGAAGACACATACAGTATCTAATCCACATCAAAGTGTGAAGAACACATACAGTATATATCCACATCACTGTTGTGAAGACAACATACAGTAAACATATATCCACATCACTTGTGAAGACACATACAGTATATATCCACATACTTGTGAAGACACATAACAGTATCTATCCACATCACTTGTGAAGACACATACAGTATATATCCACATCACTTGTGAAGAACACATACAGTATCTAATCCACATGCACTTGTGAAGACCATACAGTAATATATACAGCACACGTGTGAAGACACATACAGTATATATCCCTCCACGTGGTGAAGACACATACAGTATAATATCCACATGCACTTGTGAAGACACATACAGTATGCTATCCATCATCACTTGTGAAGACCATACAGTAATCTATCCACATCACGTGTGTAGACACTTATACAGTTATATATCCACATCACGGTGTGGTAGACACATACAGTATGCTATCCACCAATTCCCCCAAAAAACGTGTGAAGAAACAACATACAGTATCCCATCCACATCCACGTGTGAAGACACATACAGTATATCTCCACATCACACGTGTGTAGAAGCACATAAACAGTATCTATCCACATCACGTGTTGAAGAACACATACAGTATATATGCGCACATCACGGTGAAGACACCTACAGTATATATCCCAAATCACGTGTGTAGACACAATACAGTATCTATCCCACATCACGTGTGTAAGACACAGTACAGTATATATCCACATCACGTGTGAAAGACACATATCGTAATATAATCCACATCACTTGTGTAGACCCATACCAGTATCTATCCACATCAGGTGGTAGCACATACAGTATCCTATCCACAATCCTTGTTGAAGACACATTACAAGTATCTATCCACATCACGTGTGTAGACACATACAGTATTCTATCCCAACATCACTTGGTGAAGACACAATACAGTATCTATCCACAATCACGTGTGAAGACACATACAGTTATATATCCACATCACTGTGAGACACATACAGTATATATTCCACATCACGTGTGTAGAACACATACAGTATCTATCCCACATCACGTGTGAAGACACATACAGTATATATCCACATCACGTGTGAAGACACATACGAGTATATTATCCACATCACGTGTGAAGACACATACATATATATCCACATCACGTGTGTAGAACACATACATATCTATCCACATCACCGTGTGAAACACATAAAGTATCTATCCACATCACGTGTGAAGACACATACAGGTATATATCCACATCAGTGTGTTAGACACATACAGTATCTATCCACATCACGTGTGAAGACACATTACCAGTATATATCCACATTCACGTGCTGAAGACACATACATATAAGTATCCACATCACGTGTTGAAGAACACATACAGTATATATCCACATCACATTGTGAAGACACATACAGTATATATCCACATCACTTGTGAAGACACATACAGTATCTATACACATCACTTGTGAAGACACATACAGTTATATATCCACCACTTGTGAAGACACATACAGTATCTATCCAACATCACTTGTGAAGACACATACAGTTATCTATGCCACAATCACGTGTGAAGACACATACAGTATACTATGCCACATCACGTGTGTAGACACATACAGTATCTATCCACATCACGTGTGAGACACATACAGTATATATGCCACATCACGTGTGGTAGAACACATACAGTATCTATCTCACATTCACTTGTGAAGACACATACATATCTATATCCACATCACGTGTGTAGACACAATACAGTTAATATTCCAGAAAACATCACGTGGTAGACACCATTACAGTATCTATCCACGATCACTGTGTGAAGACACATAACAGTATATATCCACATCACGTGTTAGACACATGACAGTATCTATCCACATCACGTGTGAAGACACATACAGATCTTTTTTTTCTTCCACATCACGTGTGTAGACACATCAGTATATATCTACATTACGTGTGTGACACATATACCAGTATATATCCCACATCACGTGTGTAGGAACCATACAGTATGCTATAACCCATCACTTGTGAAGACACATACAGTATTATCCACATCACGTGTGTAGGATCACATACAGTATCTATCCACATCAGGTGTGTAGACACATACAGTATCCATCCAATCACGTGTGTAGAACACATACATATCTATCCACATCACGTGTGGTAGACACATACAGTATATATCACATCACTTGTGAAGACACATACAGTAATCTATCCACATCACGTGTGAAGACACAAATCAGTATATATCCACCATCACGTGTGTAGACACATACAGTTATCTATGCGCACATCACGTGTGAAGACACATACAGTATCTTATCCACTCACGTGTGAAGACCACATACAGTATTCTATCCACATACTTGTGAGACACATACAGTATCTATTCCACATCAACGTTGTGTAGACACATACAGTAACTATCCACATCACGTGCGTAACACATACAGTATCTATCGCACCATCACGTGTGTAGACACATACAGAAAAATATCTATCCACATCCACGTTGTGTAAGACACATACAGTAACTTATCCAATCACTGCGTAGACACATACAGTAATCTATCCACAATTGTTCAGGATGTGGCTGGATGTGTCAAACTCTTTCTCACATGATTAATACAATTCTACGGAACCCAAAACACCCTGTGTGTGTGCTGTGTGTCGTGTGTGTGTGTGTGTGTGTGTGTTGGTGTGTGTGTGTGTGTGTGGTGTGTGTGTGTGTTGTGTGTGTTAGGCTGTGTGTGTGTGTGTGTGTGTGTGTGTGTTGTGTGTTGTGTGTGTGTGTGTGTGTGTGTGTGTGTGTGTGTTGTGTGTGTGTGTGGTGTGTCGTGGTGCTTGTGTGTGTGTCTGTTTGAGTGGCATGGAGCAACCCTGCCCAACTGAATAGAATAAAACTTTCCACCGAGTTTTATCATTATCAGACCATTCTATTTCCGCTGTTCTGTATGAGTGGTTCATGAACAAAACAGGGACCATGCTAAACAGGGTGCCAGACAGATGCCAAGGGAGGAGCTCTGAATTCTGAATTCATAGAGTTTTT
The DNA here is from genome assembly GCF_002910315.2 of Salvelinus sp. IW2-2015. Classification (NCBI taxonomy): domain Eukaryota; kingdom Metazoa; phylum Chordata; class Actinopteri; order Salmoniformes; family Salmonidae; genus Salvelinus; species Salvelinus sp. IW2-2015. The sequence goes on along the minus strand of NW_019946998.1, from coordinate 29,359 downwards.
GAGCTCCTTCTGAGAAGTTACTTGCGGCTGGGGTGGCGGTGCTGTCCATCCCACAACAATACAACAGTGGAGGGGCCTAGGGGACGGCTGGGACAGCTGGGACTGGATAACAAACCATACTGGCCTTTGGAGATGGAGAGAATAGAGGAGGGCATGGAGGAAAGGGGTACTGAGGGATGAGGAGGGGACAGTCTACCGTATCAGGGACAAGGAGAAGTGGAAGAAAAAGTCCATATGTAAGCAAAAGTGAGTTACTTTTATGCTTGCCCTTGAGTTCAATTCCGCGTCATTGTCCCTCATATGTTCTTTCTTTTCCCCTCCCTTAGTTTATTGTGGTGGTTCACACTGTTTGGTTTACCTAGAAGCTCTTTGTGAGTGGATGGCTTGCCAACTCAATGAGTTACAGCAGTATCCCAGTGTGTAAAGAAAACATATACAATTATCTTTCTCCCTCGCTCTCTTTTTTCACTTTGTTCTCCCCTTGGCATTTTTCTCTCTCTGCATCTCTACCCTCTAACATTTTTCTCTCTCTCCTCTCTCCCCTCCATCTTTCTCCTCTCACTCTTTCTCCTCGATTTATTTTTTCCTTCTTTTCCTCCTCTTTTCTAACCCCCTTTCTCCTAATCTTCTTTTTTTCTCTCTGCCTCTCTCCCCTCCAGACTGAAAAAGGTCTCTAACTACACCTTAAGAGAGTGCTCAGACTGCCTGAAACAGTTTGGCTACTACACTGTAAAAAGTAACTATTGTAGTTCTGCTAACTCAATATATTGGTTGACATCCATTGCCTAGTGTTCGTACTTAAGTAATAAAGTGACATCACCACCCATATGGTTATCTTTTTAAGTTGTAAATACTTAACTGTTTTGTGTTTTATAAACTTTTTTGACACTAAAATTTCATTATGTTATTCTGAACTATGATGATTGAAGTTACTTGAACCTTAATTTTTTTGTCGTAGTGAACATAAAAATGTACAGTGGGGCAAAAAGTATTTAGTCGCCACCAATTGTGCAAGTTCTCCCAGCTTAAAAAGATGAGAGAGGCCTGTAATTTTCATCATAGGTACACTTCAACTATGACAGACAAAATGAGAAAAAAGAAATCCAGAAAATCACATTGTAGGATTTTTTATTAATTTATTTGCAAATTATGGTGGAAAATAAGTATTTGGTCAGTAACAAAAAGTTTATCTCAATACTTTGTTATATACCCTTCGTTGGCAATGACAGAGGTCAACGTTTTCTGTAAGTCTTCACAAGGTTTCACACACTGTTGCTGGTATTTTGGCCCATTCCTCCATGCAGATCTCCTCTAGAGCAGTGATGTTTTGGGGCTGTTGCTGGGCAACACGGACTTTCAACTCCTCCAAAAGATTTTCTATGGGGTTGAGATCTGGAGACTGGCTAGGCCACTCCAGGACCTTGAAATGCTTCTTACGAAGCACTCCTTTTCGTTGCCCGGGCGGGTGTGTTGGGATCATTGTCATGCTGAAAGACCCAGCCACGTTTCATCTTCAATGCCCTTGCTGATGGAAGGAGGTTTTCACTCAAAATCTCACGATACATGGCCCCATTCATTCTTTCCTTTACACGATCGTCGTCCTGGTCCCTTTGCAAGAAAAACAGCCCCAAAAAGCATGATGTTCCACCCCCATGCTTCCACAGTAGGTATGTGTCTTCTTTGGATGCAACTCAGCATTCTTTGTTCCTCCAAACACGACGAGTTGAGTTTTTTACCAAAAAGTTATATTTGGTTTCATCTGACATTTCCCAATCTTCTTCTGGGATCATCCAAATGCTCTCTAGCAAACTCAGACGGGCCTGGACATGTACTGGCTTAAGCAGGGGGACACGTCTGGCACTGCAGGATTTGAGTCCCTGGCGGCGTAATGTGTTACTGATGGTAGGCTTTGTTACTTTGGTCCCAGCTCTCTGCAGGTATTCACTAGGTCCCCCCGTGTGGTTCTGGGATTTTTGCTCACCGTTCTTGTGATCATTTTGACCCACGGGGTGAGATCTTGCGTGGAGCCCCAGATCGAGGGAGATTATCAGTGTTGTCTTCCATTTCCTAATAATTGCTCCCACAGTTGATTTCTTCAACCAAGCTGCTTACCTATTGCAGTTCAGTCTTCCCAGCCCTGTGAGTGTTACAATTTTGTTTCTGGTGTCCTTTGACAGCTCTTTGGTCTTGGCCATAGTGGAGTTTGGAGTTGACATCTCTCATCTTTTTAAGTTGGAGAACTTGCACAGTTGGTGGCTGACTAAATACTTTTTTGCCCCAAGGTAGGTTCCCTTGTACTTGAATATTTACCTTCATAAAAACTTTTTTATGTGTAAGTAGTAAGAAGTACTGATTAGTAATTTTTCAGTGGGCGTGTTTAATGTTAAACTTGTTTCATGTATTGACGATTTGTAATTTAACCCACTTTAGCAGGCATGTTGAGCACAGTGCTCATTCCTCTAGCAGTAACTGGAAGTAGAGTTTGTAAGCATTATAGCTCAGACACACCGGGAGGATTGTCAAATGTTTGCCTGCTGACAGTACTTAACACCCTGAACAGAATTTTGGCAGTCGATCTCTTTTGTTTTCACACAGCAAAGACCTGGGAAGTCGTCAGCCAATCAGCCTTTTTAAACCCACTCCTAGGCAGAAGGTGGCAGTAACGTTGCTTGGCAAATATCCATGGTATTGCTTAGGTCTAGATTCCACACTATCTGTGCTAATGTTGCTATTTTGTGGAAACCCTTGTTGATACTAGCCAGATGGCCACAGCTAGATAACTACCCCAGCAAGATGATGAACAAAACATTTATTAAATCTCCATAATCCCAAACTGCCAGTGCCAGCCCATAGCTCAAATGTTTAGCTAGCCAGCTAACGTTAGCATATTCACTAGCTAGCACAACACATCTAGCGAACTAAAGACACTGCACTAACTCGGCAGCTAACACAGGCAGCTATTTCATGGAAACTAGCTAATCCATTGTGATTTATAATGTCAATACTAGCTACAGTGGTTAGCTAGCTTGGAAGAAGTACAGTGCATCAGAAAGTATGTATCTAGACATTTTGACAAATTAATAAAAAATGAAAAACAGAAATGTCTTGAGCCAACAAGTATTCCACCCCTTTGCTATGGCAAACCTACATACATTCAGGAGAAAAAATGTGCTTAGCAAGTTACATAATAAGTTGCATAGTGTTTTTTTTATGACTACCTAATCTTTGTACCCCACACATATAATTATCTATGAGGTCCCTGAATTGAGCAATGAATTTCAAACACAGATTCAACCACAAAGACCAGGGAAGTAGATGGGTAAATAAAATCTGACACTGAATAATCCTTTGAACATGGTGAAGTTATTAATTACACTTTGGATGGTGTATCAATACACCCAGTCACTGAAAGATACAGGCGTCCTTCCTGACTCAGCTGCCAGAGAGGAAGGAAACCACTCAGGGATTTCACAATGGTAACTTTAACACTTTTACATGCAAAATCCTGGAGGAAAAACCTGGTTCAGTCTGCTTTCTAACAGACACAGGGAAACAAATCCATCATTCAGCAGGACAATAACCTAAAACACAAGACCAAACATACACTGGAGTTGTTTACTAAGACAACATTGAACGTTCCTAGGTGACCTAGCTACCGTTCTGACTTAAATCGTCTAGAAAATCTGTCTAGAAATGATCAATAACCAATTTGACAGAGCTTGAAGAATTAAAAAATAATAATGTGCAAATTTTGTACAATCCAGGTGTGAAAAGCTCTTAAAGACTTACCAGAAAGATTTCCAGATGTGTCACTGCCAAAGGGATTCTAACTGTATTGACTCAGGGGGTGAATTCAAGGGTTTTTCTTTATTTTTACTATTTTCTATAAATAATAGTGAACATATCAAAAATATGAATAAACACATATGGAATCATGTAGTAAAGTGTTAAACAAATTTAGATTCTTCAAAGTACCCAACATTTGCCTTGATGACAACTTTGCACACTCTTGGCATCTTCTCAACCAGTTTCATGAGGAATTCTATTCCAACAGTATTAAAGAAGTTCCCACTATACTGAGCACTAGTTGGCTGCTTTTCCTTCACTCTACGGTCCAACTCATCCCAAACCATCTCAATTGGGTTGAGGTCGGGTGATGTATTATTCGAAATGGCACCGACAGAGATGGTCGCCTCGCTTCGGTCTTTAGGAAACTATGCTGATTTTTTTCTTCTGTATTATTTCTTACATTGTTACCCAAGGAAATCTTAAGTCTTATTACATACAACCGGGAAGAACTATTGGATATAAGAGCGTCAACTTACCAACATTACGACAGGAATACAACTTTCCAAAGAGGATCCTCTGTTGGGACCACCACCCAGGACAATGGATCTAATCCCAGAAGAAACCCAAAACAACGGCGCTGCAGAAGGGGCAGACGGAGCGGCCTCCTGGTCAGGCTCTGTAGACGTGCACATCGCCCACCGCTCCCGAGTATACTACTCGCCAATGTCCAGTCTCTTGACAACAAGGTAGATGAAATTCGCAAGGGTTGCCTTCCAGAGAGACATCAGAGATTGTCACATTCTCAGTTTCACGAAAACATGGATCTCTTGGATATGTTGTCGGAATCGGTTCAGCCACCGGCTTCTCCATGCATCGCGCCGACAGAGATAAACACGTCTCTGGGAAGAGGAAGGGCGGGGGTGTATGCTTCAGGATTAACGACTCATGGTGTAATCATAACAACATACAGGAACTCAAGTCCTTCTGCTCACCCAACCTAGAATTCCTTACAATCAAATGCCGGCCACATTACCTCCCAAGAGAATATTACCTCGATCACTGCTACTCTGCCTTCCGTGATGCATACAAAGCCCCCCCTCCCTTCAGCTAATCCGACCACAACGCCATCTTGCTCCTACTGTCTTATAGGAAGAAAATAAACAGGATGTACCAGTGACTAGCCATTCAACGCTGGTCTGACCAATCGGAATCCACGCTTCAAGATTGTTTTGATCACGCATACTGGCATATGTTCTGGTCAGCCTCAGATAACAACAACGATCTATACGCTGACTCGGTGAGTGAGATTATAAAGAAGTGAATTGGAGATGTTGTACCCACTTGTCATGCCTGACTTTAGTTATATTTGCTTTCTTTATTATTTGGTTAGGTCAGGGTGTGGCAAGGGTGGTTTGTTTAGTTTTTGTATTTTCTAGGGGTTTTGGTCATCTTGGGGATTTTTATTGTCTAGGGTATGTAGGTTTATGGTGGCCTGAATGGGTTCCCAATCAGAGACAGCTGTTTATCGTTGTCTCTGATTGGGGAGCCTATTTAGGTTGCCATTTTCCATGTTGGTTTTGTGGTAGTTGTCATATTTAGTTGGCTGTGAGCACTACGTTGGCTTCACGTGTCGTTAAATAAACAAGTATGTACGCTCAGAACGCTGCGCCTTGGTCCACTCATTTGAACGGCGTGACACCACTATGACTATCACAACATACCCTAACCAGAAACCGTGGATGGATGGCGGCATTCGCGCAAAACTGAAAGCGTGAACCACCACATTTACCATGGAAAGAGGCTTGGAAATATGGTTGAAAATAAACAGTGTAGTTATTCCCTCTGCAAGGCAATCAAACAAGTGGAATGCCGGTACAGGGACAAAGTGGATCGCAATTCAACGGCTCAGCCATGAGAGTATGTGGCAGGGTCTACAGGAATCACGGACTACAAAAATAAAACCAGCCACATCACGGACACCGACGTCACGCTTCCAGACAAACTAAATACCTTCTTTGCCCGCTTTGGGATAATACAGTGCCACCAACGCGGCCCGCTGACAAGGACTGTACCCCTCCCCCTTCTCCGTGGCTGATGTAGTAAAACATTTAAATGTTGTAACCCTTGCAAGGCTGCTGGCCCAGACGGCATCCCTAGCCGCATCCTCAGAGCATGCGCAGACCAGCTGGCTGGTGTGTTTACGGACATATTCAATCGCTCCCTATCCCAGTCTGCTGTCCCCACATGCTTCAAGATGGCCACCATTGTTCCTGTACCAAGAAGGCAAAGATAACTGAGCTAAATGACTACCGCCCCGTAGCACTCACTTCTGTCATCATGAAGTGCTTTGAGAGACTAGTCAAGGATCATATCACTCCACCTTATCGGCCAGCCTAGACCCACTTCAGTTGCATACCTCCCCAACAGGTCCACAGATGATGCAATTGCCATCACGCTCCACACTGCCCTATCCCATCTGGACAAGAGGAATACCTATGTAAGAATGCTGTTCATTGACTACAGCTCAGCATTCAACGCCATAGTACCCTCCAAGCTCATCATCAAGCTGTAGGCCCTGGGTCTCAACCCCGCCCTGTGCAATTGGGTCCTGGATTTCTGACAGCCCGCCCCCCAGTTGGTGAAGGTAGGAACAACATCTCCACTTCGCTGACCTCAACACTGGGCCCCCTCCTGTACTCCCTGTTCACCACGACTGTGTGGCCATGCACGCCTTCAACTCAATTATCAAGTTTTCAGATGACACAAACAGTAGTGGGCTTGATTACCATCAACGATGAGACAGCCTACAGGAAGGAGGTGAGGACACTCGAGTGTGGTGTCAGGAAAACAACCTCTCACTCAACGTCAACAAAACAAAGGAGATGATCGTGGACTTCAGGAAACAGCAGAGGGAGAACCCCCCTATCCACATTGAAGGGACAGCATTGGAGAAGGTGGAAAGTTTTTAAGTTCCTCAGCGTACACATCATAGACAAACTGAAATGGTCCACCCACAGACAGCGAGGTGAAGAAGGCGCACAGCTCATCTTCAACCTCAGGAGGCTGAAGAAATTTGGCTTGTCACCCAAAACCCTGACAAACTTTTACAGATGCACAATCGAGAGCATCCTGTCTGGCTGTATCACAGCCTGGTACGGCAACTGCACTGCCCTCAACCGCAAGGCTCTCCAGAGGGTAGTGCGGTCTGCACAACGCATCACCAATGGCAAACTACCTGCCCTCCATGACACCTAGCAGACCTTATGTCACAGTAAGCCAAAAAGATCATCAGGACAACAACCACCGAGCCACTGCCTGTTTACACCGCTACTATCCAGAAGGCGAGCAGTATAGATGCATCAAAGCTGGGACCGAGAGACAGAAGCTGCTTTTCAATCTCAAGGCCATCAGACTGCTAAACAGCAATGACTAACTCAGAGAGGCTGCTTTCTACATTGAGACCCAATCACTGCCGACACTTTAATAAATGGATCACTAGTCACTTTAAACAATGCCACTTTAAATAATACTACTTAATTCATGTTTACATATCTTACATTACTCAGACCAATATCTATCCTACCTGCCTTCAAAGGTCTTCGAAAGCCAAGTTAACAAACAGATTACCGACCATTTTGAATCCCACGTACCTTCTCCGCTATGCAATCTGGTTTTCAGAGCTGGTCATGGGTGCACCCCAGCCACGCTCAAGGTCCTAAATGATATCATATCTGCCATCGATAAGAGACATTACTGTGCAGCTGTATTCATCGACTTGGCCAAGGCTTTCGATCTGTCAATCAAAATTATTGCAGATCAACAGCCTTGGCCAAGTCGATGAATACAGCTGCAACAGTAATGTCTCTTATCGATGGCGGATATGATATCATTTAGGACCTTTGAGCGTGGGCTGGGAGTGCACCCATGACCAGCTCTGAAACCAGATTGCATAGCGGAGAAGGTACGTGGATTCAAAAATGTCGGTAATCTGTTTGTTAACTTGGCTTTCGAAGGACCTTTTGGAAGGCAGGGGTAAGGAATAGATTATTGGTCTGAGTAATTGTAAGATATGTAAACTGAATTAAGTAGTATTATTTAAAGTGGCATTGTTTAAAGTTGACGTAGTGATCCATTTATTTAAAGTGTCAGTACAGTGATTGGGTCTCAAATGATAGAAAGCAGCCTCTCTGATTAGTCATTGCTGTTTAGCAAGTCTGATTGGCCTTGAGATTGAAAAGCATGCTTCTGTTCTCTCGCGTCCCGCTTTGAATGCATCTATACTGGCCTGCCTTCTGGATAGTAGCGGTGTAAACAGGCAAGTAGGGCTCGGTGGTTGGTTGTCCTTGATGATCTTTTTGGCTTACTGTGACATAAGGCTGTGCTAGGTGGTCATGGAGGGCAGGTAGTTTGCCATTGTGAATGCGTTGTGCAGACCGCACTACCCTCTGGAGAGCCTTGGCGGTTGAGGGCAGTGCAGTTGCCTACCAGGCTGTATACAGGCCAGACAGGATGCTCTCGATTGTGCACTGTAAAAAGTTTGTCATGGGTTTGGGTGACAAGCCCAAATTTTCTTCAGCCTCCTGAGGTTGAAGATGAAGCTGTGCGCCTTCTTCACCTCGCTGTCTGTGGGTGGACCATTTTCAGTGTTGTTTATGATGTGTACGCTGAGCGAACTTAAAAACTTTCCACCTTCTCAATGCTGTCCCTTCAATGTGGATAGGGGGGTTCTCCCTCTGCTGTTTCTGAAGTCCACGATCATCTCCTTTGTTTTGTTGACGTTGAGTGAGAGGTTGTTTTCTGACACGCACATCGAGTGTCCTCACCTCCTTCCTTAGGCTGTCTCATCGTTGAATGGTAAATCAAGCCCACTACTGTTGTGGTCATCTGAAAAACTTGAATTTGAGTTGAAGGCGTGCATGGCCACAACATGTCCGTGGTGAACCAGGGAAGTAAGTAGGGGGCCCAGTGTTTGAGGCGTCAGCGAAGTGGAGTGTTGTTTCCTAACCTTCACCAACTGGGGGGGCGGGGCTGTCAGAAATTCCAGGCCCAATTGCAACAGGGCGTGGGTGAGACCGCAGGGCCCTAACAGCTTGAATGATTGAGCTTGGAGGTACTATGGGCGTTGAATGCTGAGGCTGTAGTCAATGAACAGCATTCTTACATAGGTATTCCTCTTGTCCAGTGGGATAGGCAGTGTGGAGCGTGATGCAATTGCATCATCTGTGGACCTGTTGGGGAGGTTATGCAAACTGAAGTGGGTCTAGGGCTGGGCCGATAAGGTGGATGTGATAATGATCCTTGACTAGTCTCTCAAAGGCACTTCATGATGACAGAAGTGCAGTGCTACGGGGCGGTAGTCATTTAGCCTCAGTTATCTTGCCTTCTGCGGTACAGGAACAATGGTGGCCATCTTGAAGCATGTGGGGACAGCAAGACTGGATAGGGAAAGCGACTTTGAAATATGTCCGTAAACACACCAGCCAGCTGGTCTGCGCATGCTCTGAGGATGCGGCTAGGGGATGCCGTCTGGGCCAGCAGCCTTGCAAGGGTTAAACACATTTTAAAGTTTTACTCACTCAGCCACGGAGAAGGGGGAGGGGTACAGCTCCTTGGTCAGCGGGCCGCGTTGGTGGCATGTTATAATGCCCAAAGCGGGCAAAGAAGGTATTTTAGTTTTTCTGAAGCGTGAGCGTCGGTGTCCGTGATGTGGCTGGTTTTATTTTTGTAACTAGTCCGTGATTTCCTGTAGACCCTGCCACCAACTTTCTTCATTGGCTGGCCGTTGAATTGCCGGATCCACTTTGTCCCCCTGTACCGGGCATTCCACTTGTTTGATTGGCCTTGGCAGAGGGAACTAACTACACTGTTTATTTTCAACCATATTTCCAAAGCTCTTTCCATGGTTAAATGTGGTGAGTTCACGCTTTCAGTTTTGCGCGAATGCCGCCATCCATCCACGTTTCTGGTTAGGTATGTTGTGATAGTCTATGGTGTTTCACGGCCGTTCAAAGTGAGTGGAACCAAGGCGCAGCGTTCTAGAGCGTACATACTTGTTTATTTAACGACACGTGAAAGCCAACGTAGTGCTCACAGCCAACTAAATATGCAACTTACCCACAAAACCAAGCATGGAAAATGGCAACCTAAATAGGCTTCCCAATCAGAGACCAACGATAAACAGCTGTCTGCTGATTGGGAACCCATTCAGGCCACCATAAACTACAATACCCATAGACAATAACAAATCCCCAAGATGACCAAAACCCCTAGAAAACTACAAAATAATACAAACCACCCTTGCCACACCCTGACCTTAACCAAATAATAAAGAAAGCAATATAACTAAAGTCAGGCATGAACAAGTGGGTACAACATCTCCAATTCACTTCTTTATAATCTCACTCACCGATCAGCGTATATATCGTTTGTTGTTATCTGAGGCTGACCAGAACATATGCCAGTATGCGTGATCAAAACAATCTGAACGTGGATTCCGATTTGGTCAGACCCAGCGTGAATGGTCAGTCTACTGCGTACATACCTGTTTTGATTTTTCTTCCTAAGAGACAGTAGGAGCAAGATGGCGTTGTGGTCGGATTAGCTGAAGGAGGGGGGGCTTTGTGTATGCATTCACGGACAGGCAGAGTAGCAGTGATCGAGGTAATATCTCTTGGGAGTATGTGGGCCGGCATTTGATTGTTTAAGGAATCTATGGTTGGGTGAGCAGAAGGGACTTAGTTCCTGTATGTTGTTATGATTACACCATGAGTCGTTAATCCTGAAGCATACACCCCCGCCCTTCCTCTTCCCCAGAGATGTTTATCTCTGTCGGCGCGATGCATGGAGAAGCCGGTGGCTGAAACCGATTCCGACAACATATCCAAGAGATCCATGTTTTCGTGAAACTGAGAAAAGTGACAAAATCTCTGATGTCTCTCTGGAAGGCAACCGCTTGGCCGAATTTCATCTACCTTGTTGTCAAGAGACTGGACATTGGCGAGTAGTTATACTCGGGAGCGGTGGCGATGTGCACGTCGTCTACAGAGCCTGACCAGGAGGCCGCTCCGTCTGCCCCTTCTGCAGCGCCGTTGTTTTGGGTTTCTTCTGGGATTAGATCCATTGTCCTGGGTGGTGGTCCCAACAGAGGATCCTCTTTGGGAAAGTTGTATTCCTGGTCGTAATGTTGGTAAGTTGACATCGCTCTTATATCCAATAGTTCTTCCCGGTTGTATGTAATAAGACTTAAGATTTCCTTGGGTAACAATGTAAGAAATAATACAGAAGAAAAAATCATGCATAGTTTCCTAAAGACTCGAAGCGAGGCGACCATCTCTGTCGGTGCCATTTCGAATAATACATCACCCGACCTCAACCCAATTGAGATGGTTTGGGATGAGTTGGACCGTAGAGTGAAGGAAAAGCAGCCAACTAGTGCTCAGTATATGTGGGAACTTCTTTAATACTGTTGGAATAGAATTCCTCATGAAGCTGGTTGAGAGAATGCCAAGAGTGTGCAAAGTTGTCATCAAGGCAAATGTTGGGTACTTTGAAGAATCTAAATTTGTTTAACACTTTTACTACATGATTCCATATGTGTTTATTCATATTTTTGATATGTTCACTATTATTATAGAAAATAGTAAAAATAAAGAAAAACCCTTGAATTCACCCCCCTGAGTCAATACATGTTAGAATCCCCTTTGGCAGTGACACATCTGGAAATCTTTCTGGGTAAGTCTTTAAGAGCTTTTCACACCTGGATTGTACAAAATTTGCACATTATTATTTTTTTAATTCTTCAAGCTCTGTCAAATTGGTTATTGATCATTMCTAGACAGATTTTCTAGKCGATTTAAGTRAGAACGGTAGCTAGGTCACCTAGGAACGTTCAATGTTGTCTTAGTAAACAACTCCAGTGTATGTTTGGTCTTGTGTTTTAGGTTATTGTCCTGCTGAATGATGGATTTGTTTCCCTGTGTCTGTTAGAAAGCAGACTGAACCAGGTTTTTCCTCCAGGATTTTGCATGTAAAAGTGTTAAAGTTACCATTGTGAAATCCCTGAGTGGTTTCCTTCCTCTCTGGCAGCTGAGTCAGGAAGGACGCCTGTATCTTTCAGTGACTGGGTGTATTGATACACCATCCAAAGTGTAATTAATAACTTCACCATGTTCAAAGGGATATTCAGTGTCAMATTTTTATTTACCCATCTACTTCCCTGYTCTTTGTGGTTGAATCTGTGTTTGAAATTCATTGCTCYATTCAGGGACCTCATAGATAATTATATGTGTGGGGTACAAAGATTAGGTAGTCATAAAAAAAACACTATGCAACTTATTATGTAACTTGCTAAGCACATTTTTTCTCCTGAATGTATGTAGGTTTGCCATAGCAAAGGGGTGGAATACTTGTTGGCTCAAGACATTTCTGTTTTTCATTTTTTATTAATTTGTCAAAATGTCTAGATACATACTTTCTGATGCACTGTACTTCTTCCAAGCTAGCTAACCACTGTAGCTAGTATTGACATTATAAATCACAATGGATTAGCTAGTTTCCATGAAATAGCTGCTAGTGCCTGTGTTAGCTGCCGAGTTAGTGCATGTCTTTAGTTCGCTAGATGTGTTGTGCTAGCTAGTGAATATGCTAACGTTAGCTGGCTAGCTAACATTTAGCTATGGGCTGGCACTGGCAGTTTGGGATTATGGAGATTTAATAAATGTTTTGTTCATCATCTTGCTGGGTAGTTATCTACGCTGTGGCCATCTGGCTAGTATCAACAAGGGTTTCCACAAAATAGCAACATTAGCACAGATAGTGTGGAATCTAGACCATAAGCAATACGCATGGATATTGCCAAGCAACGTTTACTGCCACCTTCTGCCTAGGAGTGTTTAAAAGGCTGATTGGCTGACGACTTCCCAGGTCTTGCTGTGTGAAAACAAAAGAGATCGACTGCCAAAATTCTGTCAGGGGTGTTAAGTACTGTCAGCAGGCAAACATTTGACAATCCTCCCGGTGTGTCTGAGCTATATGCTTACATAC
>NW_019946998.1:0-16076 GCF_002910315.2 Salvelinus sp. IW2-2015 | reverse complement strand
CCGCGAACCACTACCTGGCAGTGCGCTGGTTGGGAGTGAGCCTTGCGGATTGACAAGGGATCCGATCAGCTCTTCACGTTCTGCCAACGTCAAGTCAAAACAAAGGAGATCACTCGATCGTGGAACTTCAGGAAACGAGCTCAGGTAGGATGAGAGAAATCCCCCAGCCCCGACAGAGATGGCTCTCGGGTTGGGTCCATCTGTAAAAAAGTTTGTCAGGGTTTTGGTGACAAGCCAAATTCCTTTCAGCCTCCTGAGGTTGAAAATGAGCTGTTGTGCCTTCTTCACCTCGCTGTCTGTGTGGGTGGACCATTTCATTAGTCTGTGATTGTACGCTGAGGAACTTAAAACTTCCACCTTTCCAATTGCTGTCCTTCAATGTGGATAGGGGGGTTCTCCCTCTGCTGTTTCCTGAGTCCACGATCATCTCCTTTGTTTTTGTTGACGTTGAGTGAGAGGTTGTTTTCCTGACACCACACTCCGAGTGCCCTCACCTCCTTCCTGTAGGCTGTCTCATCGTTGATGTAATCAAGCCCACTACTGTTGTTGTCATCTGAAAACTTGATAATTGAGTTGAAGGCGTGCATGGCCACACAGTCGTGGGTGAACAGGGAGTACAGGAGGCCCAAGTGTTGAGGGTCAGCGAAGTGGAGATGTTGTTTCTACCTTCACCACCATGGGGGTTTTCATCAGCTTGATGATGAGCTTGGAGGGTACTATGGCGTTGAATGCTGAGCTGTAGTCAATGAACAGCATTCTTACATAGGTATTCCTCTTGTCCAGATGGGATAGGGCAGTGTGSAGCGTGATGGCAATTGCATCATCTGTGGACCTRTTGGGGAGGTATGCAAACTGAAGTGGGTCTAGGCTGGCCGATAAGGTGGAGGTGATATGATCCTTGACTAGTCTCTCAAAGCACTTCATGATGACAGAAGTGAGTGCTACGGGCGGTAGTCATTTAGCTCAGTTATCTTTGCCTTCTTGGGTACAGGAACAATGGTGGCCATCTTGAAGCATGTGGGACAGCAGACTGGGATAGGGAGCGATTGAATATGTCCGTAAACTCACCAGCCAGCTGGTCTGCGCATGCTCTGAGGATGCGGCAAGGGATGCCGTCTGGGCCAGCAGCCTTGCAAGGGTTAACACGTTTAAATGTTTTACTCACATCAGCCACGGAGAAGGGGCAGGGGTACAGTCCTTGTCAGCGGGCCGCGTTGGTGGCACTGTATTATCCCAAAGTGGGCAAAGAAGGTGTTTAGTTTGTCTGGAAGCGTGACGTCGGTGTCCGTGATGTGGCTGGTTTTCTTTTTGTAGTCCGTGATTTCCTGTAGACCCTGCCACATACGTCTCATGGCTGAGCCGTTGAATTGCGACTCCACTTTGTCCCTGTGCCGGCATTCCGTTTGTTTGATTGGCTTGCGGAGAGAATAACTACACTGTTTATTTTCAGCCATATTTCCAGACCTCTTTCCATGGTTAAATGTGGTGGTTCACGCTTTCAGTTTTGCGCGAATGCCGCCATCTATCCACGGTTTCTGGTTAGGGTATGTTGTGATAGTCATAGTGGTGTCACGGCCGTTCAAAGGAGTGGACCAAGGCGCAGCGTTTTGAGCGTACATACTTGTTTATTTAACAATGTCGCCAACAAAACAATAAACCACCAACCGACATGTGACGCCAACGTAGTGCTCACAGGCAACTAAATATGGACAACTACCCACAAAACCAACATGGAAAATGGCAACCTAAATAGGCTCCCCAATCAGAGACAACGATAAACAGCTGTCTCTGATTGGGAACCCATTCAGGCCACCATAAACCTACATACCCCTAGACAATACAAAATCCCCATAGATGACCAAAAACCCCTAGACAAGACAAAAACCCTAGACAATAAAAAAACTAAACAAACCACCCTTGTCACACCCTGACCTAACCAAATAATAAAGAAAGCAAATATAACTAAAGTCAGGGCGTGACAAGTGGGTACAACATTCCAATTCACTTCTTATAATCTCACTCACCGAGTCAGCGTATAGATCGTTGTTGTTATCTGTGGCTGCCCGGAACATATGCCAGTATGCGTGATCAAAACAATCTTGAAGCGTGGATTCCGATTGGTCAGCACAGCTTTGAATGGTTCTAGTCACTGGTACATCCTGTTTTGATTTTCTTCCTATAAGACAGTAGGAGCAAGATGGCGTCGTGTCGGATTAGCTGAAGGGAGGGGGTGCTGGGTTTCTTCTGGGATAGATCCATTGTCCTGGGTGGTGGTCCAACAGAGGATCCTCTTTGGAAAGTTGTATTCCTGGTCGTAATGTTGGTAAGTTGATCCGTCTTATGTCCAATAGTTCTTCCCGGTTGTATGTAATAAGACATAAGATTTCCTGGGGTAAAATGTAAGAAATAATACAGAAGTAAAAATCATGCATAGTTTCCTAAAGACTCGAAGCGAGGTGTCGGTGCCATTTTGAATAATACATCACCCGACCTCAACCCAATTGAGATGGTTTGGGATGAGCTACATGATTCCATCTTTTTAAGTGGGAGACTTGCACAATTGGTGGCTGACTAAATAATTTTTTGCCCCACTGTACATTTATGTTCACTACGACAAAAAATAAGGTTAAGTAACTCAAACATCATAGTTCAGAATACATAATGAAATTTAGTGTCAAAAAGTTTTAAAACACAAAACAGTTAAGTATTTACAACTTAAAAGATAACCATATGGGTGGTGATGTCATTTATTCTTAAGTACGAACACTAGGCAATGGATGTCAACCAATATATTGAGTTAGCAGAACTACAATAGTTACTTTTACAGTGTAGTGACAAACTGTTTCAGGCAGTCTGAGCACTCTCTAAGGTGTAGTTAGAGACCTTTCTTCAGTCTGGAGGGGGAGAGAGGCAGAGAGAAAGAGATAGAGAGGTAGAGAGGGAAAAGAAATTATTGAGGAAAGAGTGAGAGAGAAAGATGGAGGGGAGAGAGGGAGAGAGAAAAATGTAGGGGTAGAGATGCAGAGAGAGAAAATGCCAGGGTAGAGACAAAGTGAAAAAGAGAGCGAGGGAGAGAAAGATAATTATATATGTTTTTCTTTACACTGGATACTGCTGTAGCACATCCACTCACAATGAGCTCTAGGTAAACAAACAGGTGAACACACAATAACTAAGGGAGGGAAACAACTCCCACTCAAGCAACAATCTGCTTTGAAAGAAAGAACATCAAGACAATGACGCGGATGAACTCAAGGGCAGCATAAAAGTAATCACTTTTGCTGTACATCATGGACTTTTTCTTCCATTCTCTCCTGCACTCCCCTCCTCTCCTCTACCCCTTTCCTCCATGCCCTCCTCTATTCTCTCCATCCTCAAAGGCCAGTATGGTTTGTATTAGTCCCAGCTGTCCCAGCCGTCCCCTAGGCCCTCCAGTGTTGTATTGTTGTGGAATGACAGCACCGCCACCCCAGCCGCAGTACTCTTCAGAAGGAGCAACAAAACTCTATGACATCAGAATTCCAGAGCTCCTCCCTTGGCATCTGTCTGGCACCTGTTAGCATGGTTCCCTGTTTGTCATGACCACCATCATAAGAACAGTGGAATAGAATGGTCTGATAATGATGGAACTCGTGAAAGTTTTATTCTATTCAGTTGGGGCAGGGTTGCTCCAAGCACTCACAGACACACACACAAGCACAACACACACACACAACACACACACACACACACACACACAACACACACACACACACACACACACACACACACACACACACACACACACACACACACAACACACACACACACACACACACACACCCAACACAACACACACACACACACACACACACACACACAACACACCAGGGTGTTGTTGGGTTCCGTAGATTGTATTAATCATGTGGAGAAAGAGTTTGACACATCCAGCACATCCTGACCACTTGTGGATAGATACTGTACGTGTCTACACACGTGATGCGGATAGATACTGTACGTGTCTACACATGTGATGTGGATAGTTACTGTATGTGTCTTCACACGTGATGTGGATAGTTACTGTATGTGTCTTCAACGTGATGTGGATTAGATACTGTATGTGTCTTCACACGTGATGTGGATATATACTGTATGTGTCTTACAACGTGATGTGGATAATAACTGTATGTGTCTCCACACGTGATGTGGATGATACTGTATGTGTCTACACACGTGATGTGGATAGTTACTGTATGTGTCTACACACGTGATGTGGATAGATACTGTATGTGTCTACACACGTGATGTGGATAGATACTGTATGTGTCTACACACGTGAGTGATGATACTGTATGTGTCACACACGTGATGTGGATAGTCCTGTATGTGTCTACACACTGATGTGGATAGATACTGTATGTGTCTTCACACGTGATGTGGATGATACTGTATGTGTCTACACACGTATTGGATAGTTACTGTATGTGTCTACACACGTGATGTGATAGATACTGTATGTGTCTACACACGTGAGTGAGATAGTTACTGTATGTGTCTCACACACGTGATGTGGTATATACTGTATGTGTCTACACACGTGAGGTGGATATATACTGTATGTGTCTACACACGTGATGTGGATAGATACTGTATGTGTCTACCACGTGAGGTGGATAGTTACTGTATGTGTCTACACACGTGATGTGGATAGATACTGTATGTGTCTTCAACATGATGTGGATGTTAACTGTATGTGTCTTCACACTGGATGTGGATAGTTACTGTATGTGTCTACACACGTGATGTGGATAGATACTGTATGTGTCTTCACACGTGATGTGGATAGTTACTGTATTGTCTTCCACGTGTGTGGATAGATACTGTATGTGTCTACACACGTGATGTGGATAGTTACTGTATGTGTCTTCACAGTGATGTGGATAGTACTGTATGTGTCTTCACACGTGATGTGGATAGTTACTGTATGTGTCTACACACGTGATGTGGATAGATAATGTATGTGTCTACACACGTGATGTGGATAGATACTGTATGTGTCTTCACACGTGATGTGGATAGATACTGTATGTGTCTACACACGTGATGTGGATAGTTACTGTATGTGTCTTCACACGTGATGTGGGATATATACTGTATGTGTCACGCCCTGGCCTTATATTCTTTGTTTTCTTTATTTTTAGTAAGTCAGGGTGTGACATGGGTATGTTTGTGTTTTGGGTTTTTTTATGGTAAGGGGTGTGAGTTTAGTGTATGGGTTTGTGTTGAGTGTATGTGTCTAGGATTGTCTATGGTTGAGTGTAGTGTTTAGGAAAGTCTATGGTGTACCTGATTTGGTTCTCAATCAGAGACAGCTGGTTATGTTGTCTCTGATTGGAGCCATATTTAAGGTAGCCATAGGCTTTAGGTGTTTGTGGGTAATTGTCTATGTTTGAACGTTTGTAGCGTGCGTGTGTGCGTGTGTGCGTGTGTGCGCGTGTGCGCGTGTGCGCGCTGTGTGGCGCGTGTGTGTGTGGTGTGTGTGTGTTGCGCGCACAACGTTTATAGCTTCACTCGTTGTTTAGTTTATGTATATGTTCGTTTCATGTTTTTCTCTCTTCTGAATAAAAGAAGATGTACTTTCCACACGCTGCGCCTTGGTCCTCCTCAGTCCCTTTGACGATCGTGACAGTATGTGTCTTCACACGTGATGTGGATAGTTACTGTATGTGTCTACACACGTGATGTGGATAGATACTGTACGTGTCTTCACACGTGATGTGGATAGTTACTGTATGTGTCTTCACACGTGAGTGGATAGTTACTGTATGTGTCTTCACATGTAGTTGTGGATAGTTACTGTATGTGTCTACACGTGATGTGGATAGTTACTGTATGTGTCTACACACGTGATGTGGATAGATACTGTATGTTGTTACACACGTGATGTGGATAGTTACTGTATGTGTCTTCACACGTGATGTGGATAGACTGTATGTGTCTACCACGTGATGTGGAAGATATGTATGTGTCTTCACACGTGATGTGGATAGTTACTGTATGTGCTCTCACACGTGATGGGATAGTTACTGTATGTGTCTTCACATGTGATGTGGATAGTTACTGTATGTTCTTCACACGTGATGTGGATAGTTACTGTATGTGTCTAACACATGATGTGGTAGATACTGTATGTGTCTACACACGTGATGTGGATATGTTACTGTATGTGTCTTCACACGTGATGTGGATAGGTACTTGTATGTGTCTACACGTGATGTGGATAGATACTGTATGTGTCTTCACACGTGATGTGGAAGTTACTGTATGTGTCTACACACGTGATGTGGATAGTTACTGTACGTGTCTCACACGTTATGTGGATAGATACTGTATGTGTCTTCACACGTGATGTGGATAGTTACTGTATGTGTCTACACACGTGATGTGGATAGTTACTGTATGTGTCTACACACGTGATGTGGATAGTTACTGTACGTGTCTTACACGTGATGTGGATAGATACTGTATGTGTCTTCACACGTGATGTGGATAGAAACTGTATGTGTCTTCACTGTGTGTGGATAGTTACTGTATGTGTCTACACACGTGATGTGGATAGTTACTGTAGTGTCTTCACACGTGATGTGGATAGATACTGTATGTGTCTAAACATGTGATGTGGATAGATACTGTATGTGTCTACACACGTGATGTGGATAGATACTGTTGTCTTCACACGTGATGTGGAAGATCTGTATGTGTCTTCACACGTGAGGTGGATTAATCTGTATGTGTCTTCACACGTGATGTGGATAGATACTGTATGGTTTACACACGTGATGTGGATATATACTGTATGTGTCTACACACGTGATGTGGATAGATACTGTTATGTGTCTACACACGTGTGTGGATAGATACTGTAGTGTGTCTTCACACGTGATGTGGATAGATACTGTATGTGTCTACACACGTGATGTGGATAGATACTTGACGTGTCTACACACGTGATGTGGATAGATACTGTATGTGTCTTCCACACGTGATGTGGATAGATACTGTATGTCTCTGTGTATGTGTCTTCACACGTGATGTGGATGGATACTGTATGTGTCTTCACACGTGATGTGGATAGATACTGTATGTCTCTGTGTATGTGCTTCACGTGATTGGATGGATCTGTATGTCTCTGTATGTGTCTTCACACGTGAGTGTGATAGATACTGTATGTCTCTGTGTATGGTCTCACACGTGATGTGGATAGAACTGTATGTCTCTGTTATGTGTCTTCACACGTGATGTGGATGATACTGTATGTCTCTGTGTATGTGTCTCACCGATGTGGATAGATACTGTATGTCTCTGTAGTGCTCTTCACACGTGAGTGATAGATACTGTATGTGTCTTCACACGTGATGTGGATAGATACATCGTAGTGCTTCCACACGTGACTGTGGATGATACTGTAGTGTCAGACACACACACATGCATAAATGCACATAGGCACACGCAATACAAGCACATACCACACACAAATTTCACACACACACACACTCACCTCAACACACCACATACACACTCATCACACACACACACTCCACCACACTCACACACACACACAAACGTATCTGCGATAACATCTCTCTCTAGTCTAAGTGCCTCAGCCCCAGGGGATTAGCGTTGGCTTAATAGAGGATGGTTCACTTCTGTGACTCTGGTAGTAGGGCCCGTAACACATCTCATCACCTCTCCCTGCCTGGACAAACGACTCAACGCTGTAGTACAACAGTGTGCCAGGTGTACTTAAATGTCTCTGTTAATGAACAATACAGACAGTCAGTCTGAAACAAATGTACAATCTAACTGAAGGACAAACAGGCCGTGCTGACTAACGGATAAAAGCAGCGGGTTGCAGTCTTATCACGTCTGGCCAGAATATCAACCGCCTTTCTGTTAACTTCCCCACGGTTCTACATGTTGGTTCTGGAAATGAGTGTCTTCTCTCAAATGGCAACAGGTGTAGAATAGAATGAGATTAGCTATAAAACAGCACATTTTCTGCTCTCGCCCAAGGCAAAATCTGTAGAATTGCAGGAAATTGCTTTAAAACTGCACTTTTTATTCTGCACCAGATAAAAAGTTCTGTCTGCGCGTTTTATCTACTGTAACTAGTATGTGATCAAAGTACAACACAGCCGATTCCTTAAGTGAAGCAAAACACATTCAACAGAATCATCTCTCAGTGTTTTGAATAACGCAAGCAATATCTCTCTCTTTCATTCACAACTCGAATCCACTCAAAGAAATCAATTAAAAACTTAACACAGAGACTAAACTAATCTTTCATAATTGCAACTTCTCTCCTCGGATGGTTCAGAGTGCAAAGGTGAACTAAAGCTGTTTGTTAGAAGACAGTGTTTGCTCACATCGCTGTTGGCTTGGGGCCATCTCACCAATTAGAGCACAAATACATGGAGTCATTGAATTAGCTGAATGCCTGTACGCCGACGCTGGTTTAACTAGATGTGATCCTCATTCAGTTGGTTAGTGGAGCGGGCTGGAGAAGTAGGACCGTAAAACCAGGGTCAGTGAGGATCATTTGTACCTCCATGGGATTCAGAATGGCTTGGAATCCATCCCAAATGGAACCCATTTCCTATATGATGCACTACTACTACCCTATGGGCCCTCGTCAAAAGTAGTGCACTATAAAGGAAATAGAGTGCCATTGGGACGGAATCCCGGAAGTACAAATGATCTCCACTAACACTACAGTACAGAGAGGAGAGTGGAAATGGAGAGAGGGAGGAACAGAGGGTGGGGAAGAGAAGAGACAGAGAGCTCCCATGGAAGTGCAAATGATCCTCACTAACACTATCAGTACAGAGAGGGAGAGTGGAATGGAGAGAGGGAGGAACAGAGGGATGGGGAGAGAAAGAGAGAGAGAGGCTCCCATGGAAGTACAAATGAGAGAGAGAGAAAAGGATGAGCGGAGGGAGGAGTGTTGGAGGGGGAGAGAGTGTTGGAGGGGAGAGAGTTGTTGGAGGGGGAGAGAGTGTTGGAGGGGAAGTGAAGCATAGCACAATGGAGAGAGAGAAAAAATCTAGACAGTTTGAAGGATGTGAAGAGGGATAAACGGAGAGATAGAGAGARAAGTGACRGAGAACAGAGGAAGAAAGAGGAGGAATCGGATGGAGATGGGCTTATTGACTGTTATGCAGAGCATGTTCAGAATGCCCCCTTGGCCACCTTGCTGTGACGTTGGCATTTAGGTGGCAGACTGGGCAGAAGGAGGGAGAGAGGGAGAGACAGGGAGAGAAAGAGAGAGAGAGCAGACCYCCTAACACGCCCTCACCACCTGCTCTGCTCTGCAATCCTAAAGCGCTTTAAAGGDCAAACTAGGATTCAAAAGCATAAAAGCGGTCACCCTGCCGCTTGTTTTGGTAAACAGCTAAGGGATGTGGCTGGTGTAAAACAATATTATATTTTGAGTTATGAGGCATTTATAAAATGTATATGAATCAATGGCTATATGTCATTATTTTAAAAAGTGTCAAAATGGATGTACAAATGGATGTTTATTTTTTAAACAGCCTGAAGTCCAACCAGTCTTWCTCAATAGACTAGTAAATTTCATTTGGGACAATTCCATAGTCATGATCACACAGCGTTTAAATGTAGTGTACGCACATCTAGTGACTTCAGGTGAAGGGCACAAAGGGTAGTGAGATAGATACCCCCTGTTGAAAGCTCCTGCAGGTTACTACATATGTAGTCRTACTTCAACWCACACACACAAAACACGTACACACGCACATGCGCGCAACACACACTAAACACTCAGTTTATATGCATTCATACTTCAACACCAGCACAACAGTAACACGCACATGCGCGCAACACACACTAAACACTCAGTTTATATGCATTCATACTTCAACACACGCACACACCATATACGGTCCATAACAGAGGCTACATTCAGCTGTGAGAACGAAGGCCAGGGGGAACACACTGTGTGCCAGACCTGCAGCACTGACGCTAATTAAGTGTCTGCTGGCGCTTGTTATTAAAACATCAATAATGGAAGAGGTGTTGCTTCGTTCAGTTCATTAACAGTGTAACAAGCGTGAACATTTAAAGACAATTTATGCTTGATCTGGAAATGTGGTCCGGAGCCTCGGGAAGAAGGGTGTGATGCAATTGTGGAGCATCTGGAGGCTTGCGACCCAAATTGTTTAACAATGCGGAGAGCTCCATATAGCTTCGTATAGCTCGCATTGACATGATTGGTTGACGGTAGGCAGGGCGGAAGGTCCTGTATAAACACAAACTCACTTCCTTGACAAACTTCTTCAAACAGCTCTGCTCTGCGTAGCACAATAAGTATGAATGCTCTGACGTCTGCGGAGGCCACATCGCAGTAAATGCTGTACGCCCACTGCAGATGTCCGAATGACCATGCAGAGCCTTTTAGTCAGTGAAAATTCCTCCAACGCATAAGAAAGGATAGCATTGCACTCCAAGAGAGAGAGAGAGATTTGGCACTTGCTTTGGCATTGTTAACATATGTTTCCCATGCCAATAAAGCCCCTTGAATTGAATTGAAGTGAGAGAGAGAGAGAGAGAGAGAGAGAGAGAGAGAGAGAGAGAGAGAGAGAGAGGAGAGAGGAGAGAGAGAGAGAGAGAGAAGAGAGAGAGAGAGAGAGAGAGAGAGGAAGAGAGAGAAGAGGAGGAGGGAGAAGAGGAGACAGAGGAAGGGGTAGAAAGAGGGGCGAGAGAGAGAGAGAGAGAGAGAAGAAGAGAGAGAGAGAGGAGAGAGAGAAGAGAGAGAGAGAGGAGAGAGAGAGAGAGAGAGAGAGAGGAGAGAGAGAGAGAGAGAGAGAGAGAGAGAGAGAGAGAGAGAGAGAGAGAGAGAGAGAGAGAGAGAGAGAGAGAGAGAGGGGAGAGAGAGAGAGAAGCAAGGAAGGGGTAGAAAGAGGGAGCGAGAGAGAGAGCCGTGATAACTTCCAACAGTCCCTCCCGTTGAGCCACCATACACACATCACACCACACACACACAAACACACACACACACACACACACACACAACTTGGTCTGACAGTACTGTGCAATTTTAGTCGCTAACATAAGATGCTTTTTACTCACTCGCACCACAGATATAGATACTGTAGAAGGGATTCAATCTGACTGGGTCCAGGAAAGGGGGGGAGTCAATGTCGTAACTGTGCAATGTAATCAACTTGAATATACTGAACAAAAATATAAGCACAACATGTAAAGTGTTTGTCCCATGTTTCAATTAACTGAAATAAATATCACAGAAATGTTCCATATGCACAAAAAGCGTATTTCTCTCAAATGTTGTGCACAAATGTATTTACATTCCTGTTAGCGAGCATTTCTCCCTTTGCCAATTAATCCATCCACCTGACAGGTGTGGCATATCAAGAAGATGATTAAACAGCATGATCATTACACAGGTGAACCTTGGTGGGGACAATAAAAAAGCTACTCTTTAGCTGCGCCACCAAGAGTCTCTGGGTTCGCGCCCAGGCTCTGTCGCAGCCGGCCATAGACCGGGAGGTCCGTGGGGGCGACGCACAATTGGCCGCGCTCCAGCGACTCCTGTGGCGGGCCGGGCGCAGTGCGCACTACCGAGGGGCCAGGTGCACGGTGTTTCCTCCAACACATTGGTGCGGCTGGCTTCCGGGTTGGAGGCGCGCTGTGTTAAAGAAGCAGTGCGTTTGGTTGGGTTGTGCTTCGGAGGACGCATGGCTTTTCGACCTTCGTCTCTCCCGAGCCCGTACGGGAGTTGTAGCGATGAGACAAGATAGTAATTACTAGCGATTGGATACCACGAAAATTGGGGAGAAAAGGGGGTCAAATTAAAAAATATATATATAATAATAATAATAATTAAAAAATAAAAGCTACTCTAAAACATTAATTTCTCTACCATACATACGACGTCGTTTTTAAAGATTGGCTGTATGTCCAACCAGCTTCACAGCCATTGACCACGTGTAACAACGCCAGCCCAGGACCTCCACATCCGGCTTCTTCACCTGCGGGATGCGTCTGAGACCAGCCACCTGGACGCTGAGGAAACTGTGTCGCAACAGAATCATTTCTGCACAAACTGTCAGAAACGAGGGAAGTTATCTGCGTGCTCGTCATCTTCACCAGGGTCTTGACCTGACTCCAGTTCGGCATTGTAAACCCACTTCAGTGGGCAAATGCTCACATTCGATGGCCACTGGCATGCTGGAGAAGTGTGCTCTTCAGTATGAATCCGGTTTCAACTGTACCGGGCAGATGGCAGATAGCAAGGGGGTTGTTGATGTCAACGTTGTGAACAGAGTGCCCCATGGTGGCGGTGGGGTTATGGTATGGGGAGGCATAAGCTTTTATGCATTTTATCAATGGCAATTTGAATGCACAGAGATACCGTGACAAGATCCTAAGGCCATTTGTCATGCCATTCATCCGCTGCKATCACCTCATGTTTCAGCATGYTAATGCARGGCCCCATGTCGCAAGGATTTGTACACAATTCCTGGAAGCTGAAAATGTCCCAGTTCTTCCATGGCCTGCATACTCACCAGACATGTCACCCATTGAGCATGTTTGGGATGCTCTGGCTCTACGTGTATGATAGCGTGTTCCAGTTCCCGCGAATATCCAGCAACTTCACACAGCCATTGAAGAGGAGTGGGTCAACATTCCACAGGCCACAACCAACAGCCTGATCAACTGCATAAGGCAAATGGTGGTCACACCAGATACTGACTGGTTCTCTGATCCACGACACTACTGTTTTAAAGGTGTCTGTGACCAACAGATGCAGATCTGTTTTTCCAGTCATGTGAAATCTATAGATTAGGGCCTAATGAGTTTATTTCAGTTGACTGATTTCCTTTGAAATTGTTGCATGTTGTGTTTATATTTTTATTCCGTGTATATTCAAATATGGGGAAATTGGGTGTTTCAAAGATGTTGTCATGTATATTCACCATAGTTACTGCATTGTGGATACCAGATGATACTGGATGCTAGTGTGATACTGGATGATACTGTGATACACTGGATGATACTGTGATACTGGATGATACTGGATGATACTGTGATACACTGGATGATTCTGTGATACTGGATGATACTGGATGATATTGTGATACTGGATGATTCTGTAATACTGGATGATACTGTGATACGGGATTATACTGGATGATACAGGATGATTCTGTGATACAAGATGATACTGGATGATACAGGTATGATAATGGATGATACAGGATGATACTGGATGATGCTGTGATACAAGATGATACTGGATGATACTGTGATACAAGATTATACTGGATGATACAGGATGATCCTGGATGATACTGTGATACAGGATGATACAGATATGATGATTTATGATAATGGAGTATATTGAGATGCTGTGATACTGGATGATACTGGATAATACCGTGATACAGGATGATACTGGATACTGGATAATACCGTGATACAGGATGATACTGGATGATACTGGATGATACTGTGATACTGGATGATTCTGTGATACAAGATGATACTGGATGATACAGGTAGGATAATGGATGATACAGGATGATACAACTGTGATACTGGATGATACCGTGTTGATAGTGTGATCCTGGATGATACTGTGATACTGGATGATCATGTGATACAGGATTATACTGGATGATACAGGATGATTCTGTGATAACAAGATGATACTGGATGATACAGGTATGATACATGCTGACACTGGATGATACTGAGTTAATACCGTGATACAGGATGATACTGGATGATACTGGATAATACCGTGATACAGGTATGATACAGGATGATACTGGATAATACGCGATACAGGTATGATACAGGATGATACTCGGATAACCGTGATACAGATAATACTGGATGATACTGGATATACGTATACAGGATAATACTGGATGATACAGAATAATATTGGATGTTACAGGATGATACTGGATGATACTGTGATACAGGATGATACTGGATGATACAGGATGATACTGGATGATACAGGATGATACTGGATGATACAGGATGATACTGTGTACTTAATGATACAGAATGATACTGGGATACTGTGATAGAGGATAATACTGTGGTACAGGATGATACTGGATGATACAAGATGATACTGGATGATACTTAATGATACAGGATGATACTGGATGATACAGGATGATACTGTGATACTTAATGATACAGAATAATACTGGGATACTGTGAAAGAGGATGAGACTGTGATACGGATTATACTGTAATATAGTTATATAATGATTGTTATCTCAAAATATATTTCCCTCTATAATTCTCTTATACTGTTGTGTTTGCCTTTTGAATACATATGAAGGCATTGATACAGGATGATACTGGATACTGCTGATAATACCGTGATACAGGATGATACTGGATGATATTTGTGATACTGGATGATATATTGTGATACTGGATGATACTGGGATTGTACTGGATGATACTGTGATACTGGATGAGTCTGTGATACAAGATGATACTGGATGATACAGGTAGGATAATGGATGATACAGGATGATACAGGATGATACTGGATGATACTAGATGATACTGTGATATACTGATGATATCTGGTGATAGTGTGATCCTGGATGATATGTGATACTGGATGATTTGTGATACAGGATGATACTGGATGATACAGGAAATGATATCATGATACAGAATGATACTGGATGATACAGGTATGATACAGGATCGATAGGATGATACTGGATAATACCGTGATACAGGATGATACTGGATGATACTGGATAATACCGTGATACAGGATAATACTGGATGATACTGGATAATACCGTGATACACTGTATGATACAGGATGATACTGGATAATACCATGATACAGGATAATACTGGATGATACTGGATAATACCGTGATACAGGATAATACTGGATGATACAGAATAATATTGGATGATACAGGATGATACTGGATGATACTGTGATACTGGATGATACAGGATGATACTGGATGATACAGGATGATACTGTGATACTTAATGATACAGAATGATACTGGGATACTGTGAGAGAGGATGATACTGTGGTACAGGATGATACTGGATGATACTTAATGATACAGGATGATACTGGATGATACAGGATGATACTGTGATACTTAATGATACAGAATAATACTGGGATACTGTGATAGAGGATGAGACTGTGATACAGGATTATACTGTAATATAGTTATATAATGAATTGTTATCTCAAAATATATTTCCCTCTATAATTCTCTATATTGTTGTGTTTGCCTTTTGAATAACATATGAAGGCATTCCTTAGACATTTGAGTGTCGTGCAAAAGGTGACAAATAATGTTAGATCTATTTCTGTGGTATGACTGGGTTTGGGGTAAGCACTTCCCTCCACTGCTAGTGACTGGTCATATGATACATGCATAATTAAACGTCATTACGTAATGCTAATGTCATGTAGCATCATGCTTTCTATCATTAATGAAGACTAGCTGCTAGCGATAGCGTACTCTAGAGCAGCACACATAGGAAAATCATGTTAAGTGGGAGTGACTCAAGCCAGATATACCAATAATTTGCATCAATATAAATATATTTTCATAAATGAATGATGAGAAAACAAAGCAAAACACTTGAAATTCTTTTTAACACATTTGCTGAAGCCTTTATGCTGTTCTTAATCTGTATTTAACATMTGGTTCTTTGTTTTGTGTTTCATTGCTTTTCAAATGAACAGGATTCAACTTTGCTTAGGGATGAATCCTAACWTGAGAAATGCACGCAACTCTGACTCTTGTGTAAATCAGGCATTCGGGTCAATGAGGAATGTGTTACTGAGAAATGTGTTACTCGCACATACAGGTAACTGACTAAATAAAGGAAACACCAACTTAAAGTGTCTTAATAGGGCATCGTGCCACCACCAAGAACAGCTGTAATGTGTCGTGGGATAGGATTCTACAAGTGTCTGTGGAACTCTAGGGAGGAGATGTGACACCCATTCTCCAGCTGGGATAGAGATTCTA